>NW_028186812.1:441957-493944 GCF_003343005.1 Rhea americana | reverse complement strand
TCTCGTATGGGTCTTAACACAATAGAGTGGTGGAAGATCATAAATATTTACGAATTCATTGTGGTCCTTTTTTTTTTTTTTTTTTTTCCCCAGTTAATAACAATACTAAAATACAGGTCAGAGAAGCTTTCCTTTTTTCCCCTTTTCCAACTGAACTTGATTTTTCAGCTTTGAGCCAACATAAAAATGATAGCCTAACAAAACCAAAGCATCTGAAAACCYTTCTAAAGAGCAAAAGTGCTTAAATGTGAGCAAATATATAGTTGAACCATGTGTGAAAACTGAAAAGTAACAGTTATTAAAATGCATTTTTGACATTTTATCATATTTATTTATTTTTAAGATCAACACAAATTTCAACAGTCTTCCCTTGATACTGTAAGTAACCCATGTGGCAATTCTTTAATTTTCCACATTCACTGAAAGGGAGATGAAATGATAAAGTAACTTAAAATAATTTTAAAAATCTTTTCAAATTACTTTTAAAATAGTGGCAATTTGTGCTTACGCATAAACTCATATGGTTCTAATAAAATATTTAAAAACTAAACAAAAAATCCAATGTAAATATAAAGGTTTTTTTTTAATATATATTAAATTAAAAAAAAAACACTGGATTCCACTTGCTTAGAATCACTCCTAGAATGATTTTTGTTTTTCCTCCATTGACAGCGCAGCCTAAACACAAAACTAATCCTGAGTTCAAAGMCCAGTACCCTATGTAACTTTGCCTGAAGTACCCTGCTCTCTAGCCTGTAAACTTGTATTCCTTCCTTCCTGTGTGGGAGATATGGAGGGGGCTATTTTTAAAGCCCTACAATCTCCAAAGCAGGAAATGCCAAGGAAAAAAAGCAGAGAGAAGCCCCCCCCCACACACACACACAGTGACAACCACGTAAATGAACTGGCACCGAGGWACGAGGGATCGGAGCTCAGGCAGCCAACAGGCAGATTGAGGTTCATGTTTGTCCGGTTGTTTTCAGATCCGACACTGCTTATTTGAAGCTGAGCTTCAAATAAAATCTTCAATAAGTGACTTAACCACCAGGCTACAAGTTRTTCTGAAAAAGGTCTTGACTTTTCCTGTTGAAACTGCTCCAATATGTATATGTCTACAGCCCCATGAATATTCATGCTGAATGGAACATTTTCAAGGGGAAAAATTGCCTCTGGAATAGTCAAAGCTCAGGCAGGTACCGCAGCCAGAGACCTGCCTTCAAAGCCTTGGTCCAGCAGGGCCTACAGGAATTTAGAACAGTGGAAATTCAGAAGTGGACATCTGAAAAGCCCAAGTAACCCATGCTTAAATTGCCTTTTGTAGAATCACTTGTGGAAGATACACTTTGAAAATTCATTCAGATCTAACAGGTCACACATAGGCAAACACATGGTCTGAAAACTGAAAGTCTGGAGCAGGAAAAAGAATAGGAAGCAGCAGAAGCTGAGGAGGCTGGTGGTGTTTAAAAGCTGTTGCTGCTGTTTTTGTAACCCAACTCCCTTTCAAGGATTTAGCTTATGTATCTCCTGGTGGTCATTTCCTCATTTCTGAGTGATACTTGTAAAAACTTATCTGCGTGCTCACCCAAGAGATCGCTACAGAATGCCCTAAATTACACCACAATATCAAGAACAAATCTAGGAATGGGAAGGAAGAGGGACATTGAAGTGCTGATTATTAATTATAACAGCAAAGAAACAAAAGCAGAAACAAGAAGCACTCAAAAGACTTCGAGATTTTGCACAAGAAGAAAAAAAAATGGCAAGATTTGTGATTCCTTCTCCACTAAGGTTGCGGTGACAGTATCCCTCTCAGCCCTGCTATTATCTACTTCTAAAGAGGAAAGCTTTACACCTTCCTAAATGGAAATATAACCAGAAAAAAGTAAGCATGATGTTTACAAACAAATTTGGAATTTATAAGCAATTAAGTCACAAGGTTCCTATCATACACATCCACAATTCAGAATGAAATCAAGAATTGAGAATCAAGAATCAAGATTGAGCCATTATCAAAAAAAAGATTAATCGTTTGAACTTATATTTGGTACTAGAGAATAAAATATTTACATATAGATTTTAAAGGGATATAGGGTTGTTTAAGGAGTTACTTTTCACTAAGCCTTTTATCTATAGAGTAGCTTACAAAATTACACTTCACTAAGCCTTTTATCTGGAAGATTGATTAAAATGATAATTAACAATAGAATAGAGCACCAAGATTACAATGCAATAGGTCTAATCAACATCACTTCTACAATAAAAAGTGTCATTTATCTGTTACAATTGTTTGAACATAGAAGATAAAAGATGACTAATTATTTATTTATACTATCAAAGGTTTAAACAAGATCTTTCACAAGAGATTACTAAAAGAAAGTAAGTTATTGTGTAAAGCTTCTGTGTTGAATTATGAACATGCTCAAATGATAAAAAAAATGTGTAAACAGAAATTATACTTTGACTATATTTTCATGCTGGCAAAGATTTATAAGAGGTCYGCACTTCCCTGAACCTTTTCTGCTGGTTCAGAAAATCTGTATTATGGGAGAAAAAAAAGCCCAGTAAATTCCCATCCGGTATGGTAAAGTCATCTTCACAACAGTGAACATTAATTCATGGACTTTCACGCTGTGCTATACATACTAGACTAAAATGGTGTGCAAATACTACCAAAGGAGGCTGAGACCTCTTAGGCATGTATGTAGAAGGGGCTGCTATGGCAGGAAAGGATTAAGTCTGAATTTTACTAACACTTCAAACTTGTACAGAAACGAGATCTCATCCTTCCTCTCGCCTCAGTCTCTCCCTCCGGTGGCCCAGAGGGCCCTCCTCTGTGCTGTGCTAGCAGCAGCTTTGGGAGGCTGCCTAGGAACAAGCCTAAGTTAACACTAACTGTTCATTTATTTATTTATAACTGTGCTGCCACAAGGGACAAAAAGACAGGGGTATGTGGAACAGTTTATTTTTGTGACTGTGCTAGGTTAAGCCTAGTTAAAATGCTCGTAAAACGAAGGTTACAAAAACAATGTAGAAGGTGGTGCATTTCCAGTGGGTTTCACAGGTGTCAGAAAGGTTTAAAGGAACCAAGTTGATACTGTCARACATTATAAAGACTTCTTGGGCACCTGCTCCTTGCTCGAAGGAGACTGACTGTTTAACATTGTAAATGCCTGTTCAGAAAATCTTTTTATTCTATTCTTAAAGCACTTATTACCTAGGTCTGAGCCCCCTAAACAAGGCAGAACAGTCATAGAGCCACAAATGCATCTGTGCTATACAGTCTCTAACCTCTTTTGCTTTGTATTTTTAAATAGAAAAGTTAAACAATTTAACCAGAGAAAATGGGGAATCAAAAGTTAAAAGGGAAAAACCACATGCAGCTGTTCAAACCCTCCAACTGTTTTTCAAAAATTCTTAGTTTCATTTTCTTAAAGCACCCGGTTGTTGTAATCTGTAGAAGGTGAACATCTGAGCAACTCTGTGCTTGAACTAACTCTTTTTCTGCAGTGTAATGTTGTTATGAACAAACAGGCTGGGTTTGACATGGCCTCAGCTTCCAAAAAACCTCTCAGGTCAAGCATCACTTTTCTGAAGTAGGTATAAGACCACCAGAACAAGAAATAACTAGTCATGGTCACGCTCTCAGAGAAAGCAAAGAGATCGTTTCAGGTTCRCATTAATTTCTGCTCTTATAGTAAAGGCTTGACTCATAAAACAGTATAATTAATACTTAGCTGCCAGGCAACATCTGACCTTACAGCGTGCAAAATCAGAGTACTAGCTGCTACCATACAGTACACTGGTTTTAATTTGTGATAACTTAATATTGAATTACAGTTACAGAAAACAGAAATAAGTTTTATACTCAGAAAATTCCTTGCATTCCTCAAACACAAACAGAAAAAATATGAGAGGAATATAGCCTTTTGGAGTTACAATTGAAACACTATCTATTAATCCATTAAAATCAATATGCTGGCATAGAAAGTATTTCTTTCAGCTGAAAGAAAAGCACCTTTAATTTGCACCTTTAATCATATTATTTGCTTACAAAAAAAACCAAATTATACCATTAGACACTAATCTGATAATGAGATACTAGTCCTTTGATATTTGATACATTAAAATGCACTTTCCATATTAACTGGGGAAACTGACTCATATCTCTGTTTCATAAGCAAAATAATTCACATACTGCTAATATGCATTTGTAATAATTTCATTTCAGTGATGTACCCAACACACGATGGCTATTACAGCCTTATGATCACAAAAACTTCACATCTAATCCTTCTCCAACAGAAAAACCGTGCAAATCCTGGAAAGAGGAATTTTCTAGCAGATAACGACGCAGACAGACACCGACGAGGAAGCAGAGTGGCTGCTGCGGACGGCCGCAGAGCTGCGCGGACAGGCTGCGCCGCGGGGGCACCTGCGCTGCCCATCTCCCAATAAGCAAGGGCTGAGGGTGCCGCACAACTCTGCTGCTCACAAATACAGACTCACTCTTGCCATTCTCCCATGGCGACCTGTTAGGTATATGCTCAGAAATAACCGATATGATTTTAGGAAAAAGACCTAAAGGCAACACAGGAATTTTACTTAGSAGGGTATAGTAGTAGTCCTGAATAAAAAGTAACAGATGTGTCCATTTCTCCTATTGCATTCTACGTAGAAAGTGAATAGTAGAAACAAAGTACAAATACAAATGTTTTGGATTTCAGAAGGGGCAACTTTCTACTTAAAATTACTTCTGACTATTTGACTATTTTACATAATTTAAATTGTTAGTATGTATCTGTGAAATGCAACAATCCATTTCCGCTTTTGCAAAAAAGCATTATGGACAGGGRAAAAAAAAAATAAACCATTTGGAACCGGAAAATAATTTAGAATGCTTTTACAGATTTTTTTTTTCCATCAATTACAAAGAATTTATTCTTCACTTGCTGTTAAGTGAGGACATTGTCTGAAGTGATCCCAGAGATTTATGAAATCCAGTGTTCTTCCTTGTCTTGAAAACTAATAGATAAAAAAGAAAATTCTACTTTTCATGGATGGTTATAATCAAATATATAAACGGGCTATTGAAAATACATAGATTTATTAAATTCCAACATATTGAAGTTGCATATGCTTCAGAGCTKGATGCAAATACAAACTGAATGGAGGCGGCTGCCACATGACCAAGACTCTGAATTGCTTGTGTTACATGAAATCATATGAACGAAGAGGGAAACAGGAAAGGGCGGCAACTTACTTCACCCTTCAGTAAACCTGCCCTACGCAAATTCACTAATGGGATAGGCCTAAATCAGATTTCACATCTCTTTCTTATATAGCAAGAAAATACATCAGAACAGCATTTTATAAAACACTGAAATAAATACCAGTTAGAAAAGGGAGAAGTTCGACTACACAGTCCTCCTTAGCTTTTGTGAAGATTTCATTACTGGTCCTTTCTCACCCTCTACATCTTCCTGCAGTGTCAGACTACCTGCCATGCAGTCATTTGTTCTCACCACATCCTCCCTGAATACCAATACTTAAGGTCCAGCAGGCTTTAATCTAATGCAAGGATGTGACCTTGAACCCCTGAGCCAGTATGTGGCAAGTTGCATCATCGCCCACTCAAACAAAAACAAGACAACTACCACCAGTCTTTGGATCCAGTAACAGTAACTTGCTCTTTAATAGCAGATGAGGGAAGTTTTTCCTGCTGAGTGATATTACTTCTACATCCACATAATAAAATACATTGTGTATCATCTGTTACTAACTAAAGTTAAGATTTAGAACATTCATCTTCCACTTAAGTTTGGATCCAGGGAAAATGTATGTGCTTAAATCTTAAGAACTCAGACTGCTTTCTCTCCAGAACCATTTAAACTCTGAATCAAGGCTTTCATGATCCCACATGTCAGCCAGGGCAGGAGCTCTCATTTGCTGTCTCTCATACCTGAATTTAGATGCACAGACCATGCTGTTAGCTTCAAAAGAAGTGTATTTGTAAATACTATTAGAGGAATCAGATCATAGAAAACCTTACTATGCAGCTCAGACTGTGCTTGACTATTTGAGTCTGTATCTTTCTAGCTTCTCCATATTCTTACATGCGCAGTATGTTGCACTGAGTAAGAAAACCATTTAACTGCAATTAATTCTAGAAAGTTAGTACAGTAAAAGTAGAKCCACTAATCATGGATCCATAACAGTGGTAGAAACAAACTTCCTTTTATTCAGTTGATTCTCTAAATTAGTGCCCTCTGTTTCATCTAGTGATCAAGGAAGCATCTACTAAAGCAATACTACTGGACAGAAGACTAATTTTGGAGATTCTGATTTTGAGATCAATTTGCTTGCACATCAGATTCAATTCTAATTCATACAAAGTGAAAGATGTGAGCCTATTCTGCAGTTTTCCCCAAAGACAAAAGCAGTCTTTAAACCACATCTTAAATTCTTAAGCTGGTATCTAACATAACACATATTACATCTTAATCAGTCCACAAACTGTATACATCTTCTTTGTAACTCACTGGGGAGTCAAAATCCCACATGAGAAATATTCTTGGCATTTGGTACAATCAGCTAAGTTCAAAGCAACTTGTCTGGCATGCCTCTTCCCTATTCCCTATTACGGGTAGTATCACATACAGATTTATATACACTTTGACTCAGCTTCATTCTCTCTCTAGGTCTGAACTGTCATCATTTGCTAGAGAAGAACTCTATTTGCTCTCTGTTTAAGGCTGTATTTCAGATTTCTCAGAACTACTTATATAACTGTCCCAAGTGTGAGAAAATAAAGTTATTCACCCGTGACCAGAGCTCCTAGAAACAGAGAAACATCTTTACCATCTACTTCGAACAACTAACAGAGACACACCACGGAGAACATGAGTTTYAACTAAGTGTAGAAGTCAGTGGTATACAAGAACCAACATGACATTGCTAGTGTATCATGGATGTGTAAACTATCTTTAAAAACTCCAAATACAGATGCAAAAGCTCACATATATTAAAAAAAAGTTTTAATAACTTCTAAGAATTGAATATGAATGCTAGAATGACCCGTAGAAGATRATAATTTTGAGATCAATTCACTTTCACATCAGATTCAATTCTAATTCATTCCAGTGAAGACCAAGGAGAATTAAAATAAATATAACAATTGTAAACAGTAAAACTATCTAAGTGGACCATTCTGCTTTGGAAGTCAGAGCCCACAAAGGTAAGTCCACAAAAGAAAACTGTTAACATTGATCAAGAAATGTATTATTGGGGGGTACTGGTGAGAAGAACAGTGTTTGGCCATTATTCTGAAGATATAATCAGCAACTTAAGCGGTAATAATATTTTAAAATAATAAAGTGAAAGCTATACATAAAATAATGTGTAGTAAAACTTTAATATAAAATTTGTTAAAAGACATGATCAGCTTTTTGAACACCACATACCTGCATCCAGYCCACCCACTTCTATGTGAACCTCTATTGCCATTTTCAATTTTTTTTCTTTCTGTGCACCCTTACATAATGATATCAAACAAGCACAGCACTGCAGGTGTCACAGAAGTGCATCAAGAGGCTTCAGAACCCAGAATTATTAGTTCAAGCTCTTAAAAATCATGATCCAGGTCTTAAAAAAAATTTACAAATAGTTATTAAAAAGAAAACTTATATGTCTATTACAGTCTTTTCATTTTCTCTTAAGTTTCAGAAAATTCAGTTAAATACTGTGTCACAAGGCCAAGTTCTCCACAGTTAGAGAAGTCCTTTCTCCCCTCCAAAAGGCTGATAGTCTCATATAACCAGTGGATAAACAGACTTTCAGAGGCTCAGCAAGCTTACAAGACCTGTGGTAAAAACCACCAACACTTAAAAGGCTCCTCCATGCAAAGTGGAAGCCACTCATCTGTGGCCCCAAATCTAACCTTGTCTCATGTTCTTTACAGCCACAAATTCTTCTGCCAGATATTCAGACAAAACTAAGAACTAGTCTCTCTGGGCTTAGCTTTGCAACTGGAGTAACACCTGCCTCCAAAACAGGCAGAAAGTGAGACTTGTTAGGAATAGGAATTTAGTGCAATCTTTTATAGCAGGTGTCACACCTCACACCATGGATGGTCTGGGAATTGATAGCTCTCTTCCCTGCCTCACTTCACACACGTGCAGGAAGTCACGACTTGTCACTGCTTGTCCACTTCATCACGTGAGAGTTACCAGAAAGAGAGCTCCAGCTAACTCCCATTTGCAAAACTTGCCTATATCACACTGCTAGTTGGCAGCAAGCCAAATGTCTAAGGCATCATTTGCAGAATTTAAATATTCAGGGCCGTATTCTACTGTTACTGGCATCAAATAGCAACTGTATCCCTTAAGTTTCTCCATTTACAGGAAGACTGGTCACTAAAGTCAAACCTATAGCACCAGCCTAGGAGTACTTCTCATTTACTTACCCCTGTAGTAGACATACAGGACCTGATTTTTACAGTTTAATTGTACAATATTTAATATGTGTAATATTATTTCTAGCACTTACTTTGCATTTGAGACTATTAGTAAGCTCTACTAATTGCATCTCACACTACAATGTTGTAGGACACTTTCTTTAAATGAAATAAATGATTTATCTGCATGTTTGCACGCACGCACGCACACAAATTATGTCACCTCTCTTTTCATCTGCTCTTTAATTAGTAGTGCTGCTTACTCACGCTTTGCTGGTGGTCTAGAATTTGAATTCCACGTTGCAAAAAACTAGGCTTCTAATATTCTCATGCAGGAACCTAAGTAAGACATTTTCCTCAGAAGTCCTATGTGTCTTTGGCTACAACTGACATATCTCTGTGAGATTTGCAGTATGCAAAGCATTGCCTGGGTAAAATGAGAGGGGTTGAGGGAAAGTTCCTCTACGCCGGTTCTTAAAYAGGGCTTTGCAAGTAGTCAGGAGCTCCTTTGACCTTACCTTGTCAGTGAAGGAGCAACAGGCAGAAAGTGATGAACAGAAAACCTGCCCAAATTTTAAATGTGCATTTTCTTTTCTTTTTCTCATACTCAGAGATAAAAAAAAATGACAGTCAGTACATGGAAGAAGTGTAAAAAATAGGAAACTGGAAAGGATGTGAGGAAACTCATCCTCTAAACCGCAAGAAATAGTGGCCAATAGCAAGTTACATTGAGTGCCTCAGGCAGTCTCATCTGCTTTAAGGGTAAATGAAAAGCTCTACATGCTTAAAGACTGCAAAGGGGAAAAGTAAAACAAAATATAAAAGGGAGAATAAAATTCCCTGTCCAAATTTACTTGAATTCAGAACAATTTTTGCTTTCTTTTCCCCAGGACCTAACTGGTTATAAAGCACAATCTTTTTAGTGTCATTAAAAGCTCATGATTTTACCTACTATTTTTCCTCTAACATTTTAAAGCATGAGTTAGATGACAAGATGACATCCAAGTCATGACTGAAACATTGTGCCTGGACACCACTGGTGAAAAACAAACAAACAAACAAAAAAACAAAAACACACACACACACACACACACACTCTGCTGTATTACTTTGCTACAAATCTACCATAGTTTGTTTAGATAGCCTGTGTACCACTGTTTCATTTAAGGGAGGGATGTGACTAATAAAGTCTGCAGATGCAAACTGACTATTCAGTTTTCCTATGATTATTCAGGTTAGGATGCTAAGTGGTCACAGCTATTATTAATACAAACAGAACAAAAGTGAATCAGAAAAATGTTTTAAAATTTTGGATGAGATTCTATGCGGCTATGTACTGGCTTGAGTTTCCTACAATTAACAGTAATTCAACAATAATTCAATAATAATTAATTTGCAAGTATGACAGAAGATATATTTCAAAACAATATTTAAGTAGCAGACATCATTAGCAGAAGAGAGTAGCTGCACCTCCATAGCAAGCTCTGTAATACAAGTAAAAATGGCAAAATAGATCATACATTTAACAGATGCTCCCTTCTGGGATTGTGTTACTGAAAGTGTCTCACCAGCACAAAACTGAAGTGAACCAAGGCTCATGAGCGAAATAACACTCTTTTTTTAAAGTCATACATACTATTATATGCAGAGAAAATAAGAGGAAAAAAATCACTTGCAACAAAAGAATAAAAGGGGAAGGTTACTTTCCTGAGTATCAACCATACAACTGAAATTTTAAACTAAGTTTATGTAATCTAACTAGTGACAAGTACAAAAACAACTGAGAAAAAGTGTAGCGCATGTTAAATGAACATGTCAAGCCTCTGGAGATGTATAAGAGAAAAAAATCTGCAATATCCTAGTTTAAGTCCAACATTCAGTGCAGTAAGTATATTTTAAAACACTGTTTTGCACAGTGACTGTAATTATTAATCAACACATACATCAGCTTTCAAGAAAAGGAAACACCCTTCCACTCCTACTGTCTTTTACAGTTATTTCTATGCAAGATTTCAAAACTTTGTTTTGCATAAGTATAATTAAGARCTTAGAAAAAAGCTTGCCAAGGTAGGTAACTCCTGCAACACTCCAAAACATAGCAAGGCTGACTGAATTCTTGTAGTAATTAATTCCGCAGTCCAGGAGCTACATGAACATTATCTTCCTTCTGTCTCTTGCAAATTCACAACCATGTTTTCTAGCCTCCCAAATTAAGGGGAGTAAACAAATACTGAGGAGGAAATAGTTTTTCAGCTAGACTGTAAGCCATTTAAGGCTTTTAAGACTGAGGGTCATAATTCTGAGGTTAATCTAGTTTCAAAAACATTCAGATAAAGAATATGCAGCTTTGGTGTAGTATACTCATAGACCTCAGATTAGCTGTAATATTCTGGTATTTCAGATTAGTTTCAAGAGGTACTTAACTAATATCTGTGACAGGACAGAATATCATAAGCTGATTAATTTCTAGGAAGTCGTTATCAGTCCCTAGRACAGACAAAGATGAAAAATTCATTCCTAAACACTTCAGTAATTATGAAAACATCCAAGAAAAAGAGGTAATACTATAGAAACTATTTTCAGCAAGACAGGTGACAGTGAGATAGGTGCTTCAGTTGATTTGCTGTAGTATCCATACATTCTTGTGGTCAAGYACTACTGTCATGTTAGCACTATAAATTTAGCTAATAAAGAGACTTCTGCATTTAAGAACAACCTTCTGCTATGGAAGTGAAAAGTATGGTATCAAGATCAGACCTATGCATGAAGCTTAACACTGTTGCCCGTATTATTTTTTATCATAGGTAGAGACAGTTATTTGGAATTTTCCATCCTACTCCCTACTCAAACAGCAGTACACTTGGGAAACAGCTCTCACAGCACAGAGTATAAATGTAACTCTACCTGAATAAATAACCTGGGATTCCTTTGGTTCCTACACAGAATGGAAACACAGAGATATGGAGAATTTCAAAAGAAATAAGACTCACAGATAAACTGCTTGTCTCAAATACAAAGAWCAAGATGCATCTGCTTGCATAGAACAAAATACAGCAGAAGACTGTAAGTGAGGGTCATTTGGACCAACTGGAAACTCAATCAATGGAGATTTTACATCATCCAAATGCTTTAAAAAATACTGAAGTTTTAGATTCTTAACATAACTCAKATATAACTATCACTCACTTTAGTTATCAATTATAACTGAATATTTGGAGCCATATTTTTATAATATTGTATACATTCTTTATAWTATACAATGTAATCAAAAAAAAAGAACTGCTGATCAAATGTCTTAGAAAAATACACATATACCATATCCACAAGTTAAGTGGGTCATAGCACTTTCTAGAAAAGTGACAGGCCTGCCTATTAACCATAGAAAGATCTGCCATGCATGATACTTTGAGGCTTCATTTACATTGTCCAGCCTCTCCTAGTAAAACTACATTAATACAGATCCAYGAACAGAACTCCCTAATCTAGGTGTGGTATATACAGACAAGAGAGAGGATTTCTCTCACCTAACTGCAGACATTCAAAGTTTAAGTTGCCTGTGTCTAAACCCCATCTATAGCTAAAAGACAGACAGAAGGGAGAATTTATCTCACCTAACATAGGACAGGGGGAATTGCTCTCTGGAATTTCATTTCTTTTTCCATTAATTGCAGACTTTTATTTAGACTTACAGTTGCTTAARCTTTGGATGATCATAAATGTCAGATGAGAGGAATGCCACATCAAGATTTTCTGCAGTACAGTCATCATGAGTGAAGGAAGATAAGCCAACAAAAATTCTCTTCCATCAGCATAGTTGCTATGCTGGCAAGAGCACAGATGTGAGCGCAATGTTGCCAGGGCTTGTGAATTTTTTCTGCCCTWAGCAGAGGGCAGGAGCAGGTCTTCCTCTCATTATTTGTTTATATAAATCCCAAGCTGYATGCATCATTATTTTAATTAGGAATGGCAAACTAATAGGTGGACATTCTTTGATGGTCAGACTACTTAATAAAGAGATGCATACAGTCTAAGGGAATGATTCAAATGGATTTTATCTTCTAGTATCTACAACAATGCTGAAGAAACTGGAAAGTTTATAATAAGATTTTTAAAGTAATTCTGAATTTTTCCTACCTAAGCATCAAGTTTATTCAAAGTTGAGAACTGCACCACTCTAAATTAACTGCTCCACTAGAACGGAAATATTTTCCTATCAAACCTGCAAAAAGGCAGGTTCTCTGCTGCTGTTACTGAAATTATACCAAAATGTGTGTGTAAATTTACATACAGAAATACACTGAAAAACTGATCCAAATCTTTCAGCAATCTTAGCTGAAATTTTTKAGCTCTGTTTCTGGAAACACAGAAAGTAGGTCAGCATATATCCTAAAATAGCACATCACCGCTGAGAAAGAATTTAGTACATCTCTGGACTTTTTAGCTCATTTCTGCATAAAGAGGAAATTAAGAATGAAAGCATTTTTCCTCATTCTACTATACAGAGAACCATGTACAAGAAAAATCGCTTACACTTGGAAAAAAAGCCCGCCAATCAGCCATCTACACAGGGAAAGTGTTATCTGTTTTAATCCAAGCAAAATAGCAYTGAGTAGCTAAATTTATCTAAATTTAAGCAAGAGAATAGTGAGTTTAACATATGTTTAAAATGCTGTACTGGATATGTATCACACCCCATTTCTTGCACATCTTGTTCCCTGTATCAAAAAAATCTATCCAGGAAAACATTTACTTTGGAAATAAAAGCATACTTTCTGTGATTTCATTGTTCATCTGACTCTATGACCAGATTTTTTTTTAAGTATTTGCTGTAAAGTATTTCAACAAGAACTGTTGCCTATGTTGTGATATCTTACATGCTATACATAATATAATACAAAATATTTTCTTAAATATCAGATTCAGATCTCCCATCTTTTCCTGCTTTATACAAAAGTAAAAAGGTGTAAGCAAAGAACAATTAGCTTGAACACTCAGATTTACATACATTTTACAGTTATACAAATTCCAAAGAACTCTTCGGGGTTGAATATTGACAAACTCCTCCTTTCATAAACTGTTACAGTACCTTAACTTTAAAAGAAAAAAAAAAACACAATTAACAAAACTAGGCAATATTAAATGATGCATATCAGCTGTAATTTTATTGACTTTATTCGAGTCAGTAACAATACTCTTGACTATAACTTGATGAATGATACTGATCTGTTTCCCAGAACAGAGATTTCAAGCTAGAACATATATATTTAGTTGGGGAAAAATGATATTGCCTCTCCCAAATTCCAAGTGTCATTCTTCATTTGGATCTCTGCACTAGATTAAAATGACTGGTTGAAAGGTAGTGAGCGTTACATAAAAAGCAGAGAAGTTAAAAGATCATGCTACCAATAAGCAAGAATCTCTAAAAATAGCAGAACAATTTTTTTTTTCCATTCACCAGCAAAGGGCCTGAGGAGGACTGAATGGATCTTGCAGTCAATAACTGATTGTGCAGTTGATGTCAACAACAGGGTTTCCATTTCCACAACCTTGAGATGCTCTTCAAGGACAAAGAGGTGTTTGGTAGAGATGGGATCCACCTGACAAAGTGGGCCAGAAGTATCTTTGCCAATAGGCTGACCAACTTGGTAAGGAGGGCTTTAAATTAGGAATGATGAAAGAGGAAGAGAATGACTAAGGGTCAAGTAAGAAACATCTTGGTGGGTGAGGGGTAGGTAGTAGACAATCTTTACCATAACATTAAGGCTTTTGCCACCATCTCCTGTAACACACTCATAGACAAGCTAATGAAGTACATGCTAGATAAGCGGTCAGTGAGGTGGACTGAACACTGGCTAAAATGCTAGGCTTAGTGTGACCAGCAGCACAAAGTCTAGCTGGAGGACAGTCATTAGCGGTGTAGCCTAAGGGTCAATAATGAGTCTAATACTGTTTAACATCTTCATTAATGATGTGAATGATGGGACAGAATGAAACCACAGCAATTTTGGAGGTAATACATAAGAGGAAAGCATAGCTGATGCACCAGATGGTTGTGCTGCCATTCAGAGGGACCTCAAGAGGCTGAAGAAATAAGCAGATAGGAACTTCAGGAGGTTCAATAAAGGGAAGTGCCAAGTCCCACACCTGGAGTGGAATACCCCCATGCACCAGGGCAGGCTGGGTGCTGACTTGATGGAGCACAGCCCTGCAGAGGAGGACATGAGGGCCTTGGTGGACAAGCTGAATATGAGCTAGCAATGCGCTCCTGGAACAAAGGCCAAGGGCATCCTGGGCTGCATTAGGAAGAACATTGCCTGCAGGTCAAAGAAGGTGACCCTTCCCCTCAGCCCTGGTGAGGCCACACTTGGAGTGCTGCACTCCCTAGTACAAGTGAGACACTGGCATATTGGAACAAGTCCAGTGAAGGGCTACAAAGATGTTTAAGAGGCTGAAGCATCTTTCATTATAAGGAGAGACTGCAAGAGCTGGGACTGTATAGCCTGGAGAAGATAAGATTCAGGGGGGATTTTATCAATGTGTATAGATACGTGATGAGAGGATGTAAAGAGGATGGGGCCAGGTTCTTTTCAGTGGTGCCCAGTAAAAGGACAGGAGGCAATGGGCACAAGCTGAAACAAGGAATTCCATTTGAACACAAGAAAACATTTTGCTGTATGAGTTACTGTGAACTGGTACAGGTTGCCCAGAAAAGTTGTGGAATCTCCATTCTTGGAGTTATTCAAAACCCAAATGGACCTGGTCCTGGGCAACTTGGTCTAGCTGACCCTTCTTGAGCAGGCGGTTGGATCAGATGATCTCCAGAGGTTCCTTCCAACCCCAGCTATTTTGTGATTCTGTAATATCATTCCAATCCCGTTTAAATATCTCATCCACCAACTTGTGCACACTGAAAATGGTATAATCCATTCTTTCTTTCTAGCGAACTCATTCTTTCTTTCAAGTGCATGTACATATGTACGCAGTTGAGGCAAATACAGAACACGACTCCTCCAAGTAGTCAGGTTGTAACACACAAAGTCTCTCCAAAAAATGACATCAAAGAAGGAGAACAACTTACTAAACCTACAGCTGCTAGGAGCTACAACTGTGTTTGACACTCAATAAACCAATGCTTGTTAACAGAACTTAAGTAAAAATTAGGACTTTCATATTTAACATAGGATTCACAATCAAATGAGCAAGGAAATGGAGTTGCCTGAATTTTTAAAAATTATGTCAAATCTCTAAAAGAAAATAAAATGGTTGAGTTTAAATCCTCCACCTTGCAAGATTTTAAAACTCTAACTTAGCAAATAAAGCACATAATTAAGCATATGTTTAACTCCTAGATTACTGCCAYGTGGCTTGATGTGCCTGAAGTTTTCATTCCTTACCAAAACCAAAAGCATGGAACTGGTTGAATTCAGTTTAGAGCTGGCCAAATATACTCCTAAAAATACCATCAAATTATATAAATCATAGAGAAGAATTTTAGAATTTAGTGTAAAAATAAACGAGGAAAAAACAAAGCGATTATGAGGAGCAGGGGAACCTTTAGCAGTCTCTTGCTGATGCCAGTAATATCTYGTTCTTGAAGAACTCAGACAATAACAGGTTATTCAGCCTATCAAAAGCTTACAGAATCACATTCCTCAAGCTTCAATGCTACTATTTTTTTCTAATACATCTCCAGTGTAATAAAAATCATAGCCTGTTCTAGTTACATGGAACATGTACTAGGGAACTTGTAACAGGGAAACTTTGGGATTGTTTTTTCTAAGACTGTGACAAATCTCACAAGAGCACATCATGTCAGTCTCATYTCCCCTTTAAAAATAAAAAATCATCCATATGCTTGCATAGGTAGGTAATTCCAACCATAAATCCAAGGACATTAATAGGATACCTGCTAACATGCCAAATTTGTATTCATTGGTGTGGTAAGCGTGCTATGATGAGATAACACTTTCACTTAGAGGCCAGTAGCTTAACTGCTGAGAGGTTGTATCCTCTTAAACTGCTTCTTTGTGAAGTAAAATCACAAAGCATGTAGTATAATCACAGTTGTTTCTGAGCACTGTCAAACAGGTAAGCTACTCCAGATATAGTCAAGTCTAATCTTTGAGTCTGACATAGGAAGTACTAGAATTACAGTCAAGAGGTAGCTTAGGAAATGGTGCTCTTATTTCACAGCTSAAAGCTCGTAGTTGCATATGGGCATATGTCTCCAGACCAGAGTCATCACACATTCCCTGCCAGTTCACGTGGCACAGCAACACATGCTCAATCTTGTCGCTGTAGTATTGGTCCACTCCTTTGACTGCGTTACTTCATATGGGTTAGACATCTCCCTCACACCCTTCAGTAACTGACAAATGAATTTCAGGATGCTAACGATGCTACAGCAGGTTAAAATTGTACATGCTGCTGTAGAGATGCTAAAGCCCTGCCACAAGTCAAACCGAACTTGCAAACTCAGCTATATGGAGACCTCGCCACGTCAGCCTGCATGTACACAGGCCTGTTGCACAGAACAGCTTACCTTCAAACAACAAAAATCACCATYTTCATAATGGCCATACAGTTTTAGAAGACATATCACACTTGTASACAGCACAAATACATCCATCTACTTGTTCTGATCTGCAATGTCTTAGATAAAAATAATGACAATATCAGAGTAAAAYAGCATTGGGAATAGTATTGATATTATAGTAATTGTCCCTAAATACTGAAGGAGTCACCTAAAGGTCTACAAAAAGCCAAAATAGAAATTTTGTATTTAAACAGTCAACAAAGAAAGTAACTACTCAGTCTGGGCAATCTGTGGCCTTATCAACAATCTTCAGAGTACTGCTCTTTAAAAGCAAGATAAAATATTTCATTCTTCAGTGGAATAGAATTTAGAGCACTTGCTTCCCTAGAGCTCCAAGAGAAATATTACTAACTATATAATTGACTATGACTGACAGCTAATTACAGGGCAAAATTAATTGACACCTCCATATATATATATATATATATATACACACACACACATATATGTATATATACACACACACACATATATGTATATATACACACACACACACACACATTTTTATGACAGAAGGACTAATTAGAACTTAGTAATGACAGGTTAAAACCTATCCAACCTCTTTCTAATAGGGGAAAAAAAGATTTTTTTTTTGTTCAAGAGAAGGGCACTGACGAATTACTCATGTTCCTTTCTATTCCTCCCCCCATATGCTTGAGATATAAATACAGGCTAGTAATTGCAGCTATTTCAGATACTTAGTAAGCAGACATACAAAATGCTTATTCATCTATTTGCAAAACATATACCAACATTTACAAAACCAAATATAGCCAATGGTATTCTTTAAGACATTTCAGTCCCGGGAAGGCAGTAACGGAAAAGCTGCACTGTATCTGATTAGTTAGAAACCACAAGTTTCTTCAGCTCATGGTAATGGTTTGCCAGCTGTCATGAACATTATGATAAAAAGACAATAAATATTTGTACTGAAAATATGCACACAATCTCATGTTGATTGTGACTGTCTTCACACAGCTTTGTAACTCATATTTAAAGTGAGGTCATAAGAATAATCACCAAAAGCAGTCATTATCAAATGTTTAAATTCATGCACATAATACTTTTAATAAGAACTATACAYGAGCTTTGAAATCCAATATATGTAACATTTTATATTTTCATCTATGCAAAATATTTAAAAATACTTACTGAAAAAATGGTTAATAGTTGCCACATTTATTCAATAAACAAACACATTCATTAAAGAATAAAATTTGCTATGAATTTTGCTAATGGAAAAATCTCTTAGAAATCTCCAAAAGACAGACATTTAAAACAAAGTCTTACCTTTCCCTGAAGCAACAGTTTCCGACAGCAATCTCTGTTAATGCCTTAACTTTGCAGTGTAATTTTTATAGTTTTCTATTTCAGGCAGAAATGGGTTAACTATAAGCAGTTTGGATGCTATCTTGCTTGCTTCCTGGAGACCAGTGTTTGGCATTGTGAGCCGCCACAACTACCTAGGGAAAATAACAGTTGTTTTAAACTTCAGTCACCTGGACAACAGCATGATGTATCACTATTCACAGTTTAGATTAAGCAGAATCCAAGTCTTGAAACATGACCTCAAAAATTTCATAATTTTTGCTTCTATTTTGCATAATTTTTTGCTGTTAACTTTCTAACAAGGAATTCATGTTCTTGTATACAGACATAAAACAAGTAGAAAAGTTTTGTACGTAAATACTGTAATTTTTAATTGCAACATGTCTTCACACCAACAATACGAATAAGACTTTCTTTGTAGATTTCTGATCAAAACCAAAAGCAACAGCAAAACTGGAGCTGAGCTGTAATTCTTCAAGCAGAAGTAAACAGAGCAGTACTTTTGRGGGTAGGAATCTGCTTTTACTATTCAAGTCTATCTGCATGGTCCCTATTAGAACAGGAAACAGACCACATTTCTTTTTGGTGCAAACAAACGTTGTAACTTTTTTGCCACTGTACTCACTAAAACCTTTCTCATCTCCAAAGATCCCTATGCAGGGATTGCCTTTGGACCATGGGTCTACTCACATTGCACATCTGGTTCATAGCTTGGATTCCATGGTCACAGTACCAGAGGAGCACAAGGTTGTCTCCAGTGCCCATATTAACTGAGCAACACATCCACTGTATTATGACATACTATTATCCATGTACCCTTCTAGGTTTTAATTCAGTCTCTATTAAAATAAACATGGGCTATTTATCAAATATTATCAAATCCAGCTTGAATTCTGTTACTGTGAATAGAATTTGAATGTTCACTTTAAGTTTGYGGAATTAAGACATTAAATAGATAGGTGACATCAGTAAGAGATCTTTTTTGCTCCAGGAAGCCAAGTACCTAGAAGCCAAAAGCTTTGCAGAATGAAAATAAAGTATCCTATATTTGAGGAAAACACATCTGTACCCACACAGCATATTTGTTTTCTTAACTGGTGAGTCAGCAATCTGCTTAGATTGGTCCTTCATTGACTTACAGAATAATTTAACTTGGAAGGAACCTCAGAAGGTTTTCTGATCCAGCCTCTACTCAAAGCTGGGCTAACCTGAATATTAGCTAAGGTTACTCAAAGCCTTGTCCAAGGCTTGGATGCCTCCAAGGACCGAGATCTCACAACTTGTCCGGACAGCCGTAGTGCTGACAGAATAGCCTCTTGAACACAGTATCTCAAACTGAATACTCTRGATCCACAACAGCAAACAGGACAGTCTAATTCCCAAAACATTACTTGATGCCGATAGGTGTAGCCCAGTAAAATGTTTTATTGGGCACTTAATTAAAAGACTTACTGATTCTAGTATAAGCAAGTGGTATTTTCTGCTATCTCATAAGGTGGGGTTTTACAAGCCTGTCTCCTCTCCCCACCCTTCCCTTAACAACGCAACCCCTACTCTCCCTTCCTGCTTTTCCATGTATTTATCATGTATTACTTTACCAAAGACCTATACACTTTTAGTTTTATCTTTATCTTTTTGGTGTCCTTGTTCTTCTGGGAAGTCGTTTCCAATTGTCTCCCACAAACACACAACTGTAACTCTCCCTACACTTTAAGAAGCATTACTAAATATCTGGATAATTCCCTTCTTCCATGTTTATGCTTAAGAATTTAAGTTTTCTGAACATTAAGGGAAAAAACAAACTATAGCATTCGAGTTAAAAGTCTCCAAGATAGATGTAGCAGTTCATGGCTCAGATCTGCTGCTTCAAACTCTGCAAATTCATGTACCTTTGTTACATGCAAGCTGGATTTTAAAGGTGAGGTTTGCTTGAGTTCCCCTATGGTTTAGACACTCTCCAGTTCTGGAAAATAAAAACTGACACACAGTAGACTAGTTTATAGGAACACTTCAGTTCTAGTTTCTCATCTCCCTGCTGAAGAGTCTATTCAAATTGCTGAGATGCTGACAGTGATGTACAAGATTTTTGGACAAAAAAGGTTTACTGAATTTTAAAATAATCAAAAAAAATCCAAGTAAAATGGAATAGTTTGGGTGACCATTAATACAGCACAATGAAATTAATCTATCATACGTCACACTTGTTTAATAATAAGAGTGTCTCCTAAAAGAAATCACTTGTTTTGCATATCCGTGTGCTAATTGCACATTGGGATCTCAGGTAGCCTGAAGTAGTAGTTTGCTTCGCAGAGGAGGAGAAGGATCAAGAGGAAAGGGAGGGAGTGTTTTTCACATTAGACTCCCAGGCAATACAGTAAATACTGACTTTCATGCGCATACTTCACTTCAAAGACCAAGGGCAAGCTGAATCATACAAGCTCCAGCCAAATGCTACAACCATACCTAGGCATATCACATTTTCAAGCCAATAAAAGGAACGTTGTCCTGTATAACCAGTGCAGAGACCGAGACCCTGAGCAAGGACAAATGGGAAAATAAGCAAACAGAACTAGAATACAGTATGGATGTAACTAGTTTAACCCTAAAGACAGCACACCAGTCTATCATATGCTATGTAACTTTATTTATTCTTCTTGAGGTATTTCTTTGTAAGTATGTTATTCCTACGTAGGTATTATTCCCACCAAACCACAGGTTTCACAATTTGCACGGATCACTGCTTTGCTATGTATCAGTCTCAAAATACGCACAATACAAGATCTATAAATCAAAGAGATCACTGACACTTTCACTGTGCTCAATTTTTCCTTCCAAATAATCAGGACTTTCATTTGTTACTCTTCTTAGAGATAAACAAAATTAATGAATCTTCTAGGTGGTACTTGTAAACATTAGTGTTTAAAAAGCATTTCTGAAATAGTCTTTCTAATATAAAACAATGTTTAGATGTTTTCTGAAAATCATGGCATTAAACTCACATAAGTTAGTCTACAGAAGTTCAGTAAAAAATCCCCAAATAAGTAGGTCTGTCAAAATACACATTGTTCTCAAGAAAATAAAGAAAAACTAGTGAAGGTACCAGCTGCATCACTTTAGCACCCTCTCTTGGTCTTCTTGCAGCATGTTATTTATGTATCTATTTGTTAAGTGTCGTTTGTTCTGTTCTTTAGCTACCATAAAGCAACTTTTATACAAAAACATGCAAAAACAAGCAAAAAACCCCACCAATTAAAAAAAAAAACACTAGAAATATATACCACAAAGTAGCTTACTACTGTAAATATCACTGGTTATTTCATGCATTAGCCCCTCTTTGGGCTTTGGTCAGAATTGAGTCTTCTAATTAAGAGGGCAAAATATTCTTTACCAGCCCTCCCTGTATGTCTGATATTTCTAATGCACACTGCTACTGAATACCACCTCACACACAGCTTCCACCAGTGCAAATGTCAACATCTGTTACTGAGCCAACTCATAATTTATAATTCATATCTTATGTAGAGATCACCCACAAAAGCAAGCCCTCAAACCCTCATCTCATCAAGCACGCAGACAAATAAAATCCAGATGCCAGACACAAGGTGATCTAAATATAATGCCTGTACAGTGCATTCTGGTGAGCAGCCAGATGGTGYGATTTCTGAAGCAGCGGCCCTTAGCCGAGGGCCCTGCAGCTGCCGCGCGCCGCTAGCTCAGAGCTCTCCAGCAGCAGCAGATGCAAAGCCGCCGTGGGGAGTGCAGAAGCAGGAGGGGACGCGGCAGGTTGGGATGGGAAACCGGGCTGGCTGCCATGGGATGGGGGGAGGCAGAGGCAAAAAGGGCTGCTTGAAAAGAGCCACCCCAGCAGTTACAGCTGCTGCTGCTGCTGCGCRGAGTCTGACTCCTCCCCAGGTGAAAATGGCAGAAACCAGCCTGTGCTGGGCTGCCTGGACAACTTTTTAGTGCTTGAACTCAAGAAAAGCCATAACCAAAGTAGAGGCAGGACGAAGACAGGTCTTACAAGGCTGGCTAGCTTCTGCCAACCTGCTGCTTGAGCCTACTTTATCTATGCCTAAATCCTAACGCTACCACTGACCATAATTCAAAATATCAACAAAAGAGCTTTTCTTAGCTGACTTTAGATTTAGTAACAGGAAAAAAATTAGTCTTAGAAATGCCACCAGCTAGCAAAAACCTGTTCCTAACATTGTCCCCACTTCTGCATTTTGAAAGCTCTCTATGATTTTGTATCTGCTTATTTTTGTTTTACAGCACCCTCTCTACCCACCTGAAATTTATTCCCCTTATCTCACCACCCTTCTGCGCTCTAATCTCTGCATCTGTTCTTTCCCACATGCAGCTTCACATGATTTACTTCTCTCCAAATATTTCTGTATTTACCAACTTCAAAAGTGATGATAAAAACTGATGGCCAGATAACAATCTCCAGAAGCTGACTGATTTTTAAGCTAACAGAACGCCTGCAATTCCTCTTTCTCACCAAATAATAGTTTTATTCATATCTCCAGTGTGGTAAAACTGTGGTAACTTAGGATGACTGAGAACCATATGCAGAAATGGACATAAGAAGAATGATTTTTAAGTTCCAAAAAGCTCCAAGCCAAGGGTATTACATATTAGCATCCTCCCCACCCCCTAAAAGTTTTATCAGCCAAATTTTTAATACTATTTGTTGAAAACCATTACTATCCTACTTCAAATTTTTATACACATATAAATTACCAAGGTAAGAAGTATTTTACCACTTAGCAGGGATGGAGAAATCAGTCTGATTCTGGATGTCTAGATTTGAGTAATTAGAGTCAAATATGTATTGTATGGAACAAGCTGAAGAGATCCCATGAAATCTCTGYAGTTCATCTGAGATCATTAAGCAGCCTGGAAGCCAGCAGTGAAGCCAGCCTGAATCCACATCTGTAATCCTTAAATAGAATAGAGGCAATCCAGCACATACATTTCAGGGCTATCATCCTGGCTATACCTAGAAGGAATACTAAGACATAGTTAAGCTTCAGCTGACCTCAAAAATAAGTATTTAGGAATAAGGATAATTTTCAGTAGTTTTTATTTTGCCAGTATTTTCAAGCATTCATGACCTTTACATCAACTTCTTTACACCAACTTCTGCTGGCAAAGATTGCTTTTTATCTTTTTTTAAAAAACATTTTTCCCCATTTTAAAAGGTCTCGTTCCAAACAGTAAGTGTTAGAAGTTGCTTCCTTCCAAATTTGGCTGTTCATTAGATGCCTGCTGTGTGCTGCCATGGCCTGTTCAGTAACAGGTTACTTATGCAACGAAGTTCATCTGCCTAGCAACCCTAAGGGTGGGGTTCAAAACAGCAACCACAGCCGTCACAAAAAAAAAAAAAAAAAAGAGAGAGAAGAAAAAAAGGGAGAGAGATGCAAGAACGAGGGAGTACACAGAAATAATTCTTTCAGTCTTCCTTTGTAAGAAAGGCAACTTACTTGACAAAGGAAAAAAGCAACAGAAGAATGGATCAAAAGCAACTAAAATATTTCCCAAAGTTGTAATTAATTCTGAGATCCTGATATGAAAATGATTATTAGGAGAAATAATTCATGCAGAGAATGGGTTAATGCCTGCTGAGGATCATGGAAATACTTTGCTACTCTGGCACTAATCTTCTCTTTCCATTGAATACAAAATGATTTCAGCTTAAACAGCTATTTCATCAGTAATTTCTTTAACATTAAATTTTGATATTTTGAATATTTTCAGAGAAAGTTTCAATATCAGTATCTTTGTGTTGAGATGGTAAACTAGGGGAAAAAGGTGAAGGTGAACATCAGAATTGCAGTTCACTTATTTTTTTTTTTTTTTAAAAAAGGAAACACTAGAACCAAATTAAATTTAATAAGTTTGTGCTAATTAAAAGTAGGCAGAATTACACAATAAAATATATTATTGTGGAGGTTTAGAGATAAATATTCTGTAAGAGAATCAAGAAAAGGTGTATTTTAACATCAGTGAATGAAAAAAAMCAATTTAGTCATGTATCACTTATAGTATTTTTTATGAATATTTATTTAATGATTTTCCCCTATTTTTTAAAGTCTTTTCCTACCCACACTTGTCCAGAAGCTGATTAAATATCACAGTGAGCTTAAATTTAACTAGGTGAGATATCTATTCATGTTAATAGAAAACTTACAGTTTTTATCTCTGAAARTATTTAACACAGAAGGTAGAAAGTAAGTCACAGGCAGCAGGGATACATTCAAACCATAGAACACAATGCTTTAGCAAGAATAGAGCAGGTTTCAAATCAGTTATTAATATGTAACATAACATAAAGCTCTTGATTTGGGAGCTGGAAGGAACAGAACTCTATCAGTTGCCTGTATCTAACCAAGGCTACTTCTCATCTGGTTTTCCATGATCAGTACTAAGCAGTCCCCAGCTCTAAATTGGTGCAAGAAGCTGAAAAAAGAGGCTGCAGAGTCTGAGCCTCCAGGATGTCTTTCATATTCTGAAACAGATTGATAAATGTATCAATACTTTGAGGGCACTACTCTGTGCTGATTTTGTATACAGTCACCAGAAATAAATTTCACTCTTTCTCACCAAACATACATAAAGTCAACTTCTTTTGTCTACCTTGTGACCAAAAGTTCAGTTTTTAGCTTAGCCTACCAACTGACTGTATGTCCATAGGAAATTAGCAGCTTGCTAAAAACATGCTGTGGTTCTAAAAGTGTTCACTTAAAGTTGCTAGTGGGAAGTTAGATAACAGTGACACAAAGCAAAAAGCTCAGACTATTAAGAAAAACAGAAAAAGAAAAAGAGTTCAGTGAAGGCAGGGCTTCACCTGATTCCTCCCACAGCAGTCACTGACACCTCCCTACTGGCTCTCCAGAGACTTCAAAAATGAGTATCAGTACACCACAATACTAATATCACCACAATAGCAATGGCTATTCTATTTTTAAACTCTTATGTGGCTATTTTTTAAGAGATTCCTTTTTTCTTCAAAAAGAAAAAAAAAGACACACCCACAACAACTCTATGTAAATTCCACCTCAAAGCTGCCCATAAGTCTTGTTTAACTTACATCTGTCAAGGATTTCAGCAATGAAAGGGAGAGAATAAGATAAGCTTTTAAAGGGATCTAACATCTGAAATATATGTTGGGGGGGGCAATAAAAAATAACCGGAACTCTCTCTACTTCACATTACTTTTTATTGGGAAGACTTGAACATGGCCAAAAGAACTATTATGGCCAATATGAGACAGCTGGCTGGATGAAGCAGGACAAAAAAACGAAGAGATTTCATTTTTCAGCATCAGCACAGACTTATTCCTGGTGAAAGCAACCWTGTAGCCACAGCCTTGTTTTGTGAGTCAAAGTAATAATGGGGGAGCGCTTCAGAGGTTAAAAGACAAGACTGTTTCTGTACATGATTAAAAAGGAAGGTAAGTGAGGGCATGAAAAACTCAACATTAGTGTCAATCAACAGGAAAGCTCAGCACGTTTCTGGCACTTGATGTACTGTGTTGCATTCTTAGCAGCGTTCTGTGGCTTGCTACCTGACTGCAAGCAAGTCTAACTATGAATAGAGCTTTGGTCCAGCAAGTAAGGCAAAAGTAAAGGTTCATTTGCACCAGTCCATGGTCCAGAAACCTGTTCATGCACCACTAGTACATGCTGGGGGCCAACCAGCTGGAAAGCAGATTTGCAGAGAAAACCCTAGGAATCCTGGTGGACAACAAGTTGAACATGAGCCAGCAATGTGCCCTGGGAGCAGAGAACGCCAAGAACATCCTGGGCTGTATGAGGAAGAGCATTGCCAGAAGGTCAAAGGAAGTGATCCTCCTCCTCTACTTAGCCTTGGTGAAGCCACACCTGGAGTGCTGGGTTCAGCACTGGGCTCGCCAGTACAAGACAGACACACTGGAGCAAGTATAGTGAAGGGCCACAAAGATTATTAGGCGACTGGAGCATATCTCATWTGATGACAGGCTGAGAGAGCTGGGACTGTTCAGTGTGGAGAAAAGAAGGCTCAGGGGAATCTTCTCCGTGTGTGTAAGTATTGTAGAAGATGGGGCCAGACTCTTCTCAGTGGTGCCCAGTGACAGGACAAAGAGCAGAGTGCAGAAACTGAAACACAGAAAATTCTGTCTGCACATAAACAAGGGTGCTTGAACACTGGCACAGATTGACCAGARAAGCTGCAGAGTCTCCATCCTTGGCATTATTCAATATCTAACTGGATATGGTCRTGGGCAACCTGCTACAGCTATCCCTGCTTGAGCAGGGCGTTGGAACATATGMTCTCCAGAGGTCCTTTCCAACCTCAACTATTTTGTGATTTGAACAAAAAATTTTTTAAAATAATCCTCCTATAAAGGAAAAAGAATGTGATTTTCAAATATATTATTTAATACAGTTAATTCATATTATTAATATTAAAATATTAAATTATTGTTCTGATTATGTTAAATTATATTTTGGTAAATTAAGTTAATATTATAATTARTACATTTTTATATTATTAACATAAAATAAAAATTGATATATATTTTAATAGCCTTCTGTGATGTSGCTAGCTGCAGTAGCTTTCAGGTAAGAAGTAAAACATTTTTGGGGTAATTTTAATTAAATTTGGTCTTTAAGCTGATGTCTCTTTAAACTATTTCTTCCTTTTTCTGATCTCCCTGATCACTGTTTCTCATTAATCAAATATGAAAATAGTGAATAAATGGACTTTTATACAATTGGTACAAAGCATCCTGAACCACATGACCTAGAATGATTTTTTTCAGTTTTTCTTGCAGACAACAGTGGGARAAAACAAATTGAAGGACAGGTGTCAGAATCTTCAAAAAGAAAGCTCTTTTCTAGACAGCCTTTTGCTATAATGGTCTGGGTAAAGTATTTTTTTTTTTTCCAGATATGCAGTTTGAGGAAAAAACAAAACATGCACACACTGCAGTCAGTACCTTCCACTGATGTTATAAAAATAGCTGTCTTGTTTAATTCAGGGCAGCAGTCAGACTAATTCCATATTAGAGCACTGCTTTCTTTTCTTTTCTTTTTTTTTGCAACCCTAAGTAGTTCTTTATTATTTGAGACAGATTAATCGATTCCTACATTTCTAAATAACACCTGTATAATATCTACACTTTCTAGCTGTCACGTGTATAACATATTGAGCCTCAAAAATGAAGTCTGAATAAGAATCATGAAGACTGCCAGAACAAAAGGGCAAATTAAAAGAGACCTTCAGTTACAAAATTCTTTAAAAGATGACTTCATTTGACTAAACAATTCAAAAAGCATCTGTAAGGGTGCCCTTGTACTCGCAATCAGTATTGCTTTCTTCACTAGTACAATAAACCACTGTTAATCATACTGCCAGTAAACTGCTTCAAGAATTACGGCTGAGAACACTACACAGAACTCACACTAACAAAACAGAATGAACGTTTATCTCCACCAAACATCCTATTCTCAAAAACATTAATATGGAGCAAGATTCTTGCTATATTCTTTTTTTTCCATGGTGGTTGGAGGAAGATCCAGATGTGTTAGCCTCTAACACTGAAGCCTCTCACAACCATCTAGCACAATAAACAAAAGAGGAAAAAACTTACTGATAGTTACCTAGGTAATACAGAGTTTTGAGGTTTCAGAGACAAACTTGGGAATGTTTGTGTTGCAACACTCAGCAAAAATTCTTTTTTCTAGGAGAAACCACTTGTAAAGAAAATAATGTAAATGTATATGAACAAATGCACGTAACTTGAATGTTAATGTTTTCCTGCATATAAAATATAGTAACATATAAGGAACAATTCATTGGTACTCAGTAATCTATACAGAAAATAAAACACAAAGACAACAAAAAAAACAATCTATGGAAATGCAGCAGAAAAGAAGCAGGTAACTTCTTTTAGACAGTCTTAGCTTTTAGGTAGATTAGTTTCTTTAGGTAGATTTCAGGTAGCTGGAAGACAAGGTTAACCCTTCACTAATAGAAAAAGAAAATAAATACCCTTTGTCTCTGCTGGAAGTCCTTGCAAGTAGGCTTCAATACTACTTTCTCCCCCCCCAATGGATGTTACTTGAAAACTTCTGAAAAGCAAAATAAGGACCTCTACAGTATTTATACAATAACACACCTTTCCTACAGTGTGTACGGTTTTATAAAGTGATTTTAACTGACCAGTAGGTCTCAAAACATAGCCCACGTTAACTGTCTCTTCAAACCTTTTGACCTGCAGACACCACCACCTTCCTCAGCCTGAGCTGCCCTCCCTCTCTGCAGCCCCTGAAAATTACACTGCACCAGAGTTATACAGAAGAATTGCTGGGCCCAACTTGTTGGGGCGCGTGTGTGAAATCACTCCTATTTTGCAAGAGAAATTAGAAGTAGGTAAGGTACTCCATATTCATCTAGGATCATTTTATTTGTGGGTTGTGTTGGGGCACCACTTGCTAGAGCTGGTACTATAATACCAGTCCCAGAAGTGACACTGCTGCTGCCTGAGCTGTGAGCTCTGGTTCTGCATGGTGCTGCAAGAACTGTGAAGTCCAGTGTCTAGAGAAGAGCAGTTCATAGCTCTAACTTTCATTTAAAAGGGACACACAGTAAGGCAAGGACTAAGCAACAGATGGTGTTTACTTATTTCGAAGAGTCTCCCACTAACAAAAGAGCCATGCTAAGAGATTAGTACTTTTCTTGTTTTTCTTTCTTTCTTTTTTGAGGTTAATTACAGCTATAAGCTTCTGATCTGTGTCATTTATATTCAAGGATGGAACTAGTTTTCACCTCTATTTTAATTGCTCACTTACAGCCACTCCCTCTCAGAAAAAAAAAATTGCAAAAGTTTTCTCAAAGGTACTTTTTTCAAGTTCACATGCCCCAGGGAAACTGCTGCGTTTGAAACCTTCAAAATACTAGGATTAATTCAAAACCTTGCATGCACTTAAGACTGTTTTCTGATCCTCTAATGTAATGTTTCTATTCAACCAATCATATCAAGATCTTTTTTCAAGAGGAGACCATTACACAAAGTATTACTATTACACATATGTGGGTCCCAGTAACATGAGCCTTCCTTCTTAGGCTTCTTATAGCACATCTTTGTCTTTTAAAAGCATTGTGCATATAGTAAAACTGCTAAAAGCTTACAAGTTTTAGCACTGCTTCTTAGATATAGACCATGATTTTCCATCAATTGAAGTTTTATGTTTAATTTGGTTCTTGGACAGAAAATCAGGACTGAAAACTCAATCTCAAGTTCATTTATGGAAAAGAGGCATTATTCAGGTATGTTACAAACCAGCTGCCAAAATTCTAGACACTTTTATACCTATCCAGCACTTCTATGATCCTCTATTYCTACAGTGTTTAGAAAGGCAATCTATTTCCCTTTCTCTCCATCTTGCATGTCCTCATTAATTTATAATTACTGTAAGGGATAGTTTGTATATGKTTTTTTTAGCAGAAAGAGGTGCAGCTTTAGAAGTTGCACCTGAAGCTGCACTGAAAGAAATCAAGTGCCTCATTGTTTAATATAAGTCTGAATTTTTTTTGTTATGTGCTACATGCCATATACTATTTGCACTAGGTGATATATTACACRGAATCACAGAATGGTTGAGGTTGAAAAGTACCTCTGGAAATCATCCAGTCTAGCCCCCCTGCTCAAGCAGGGACACCTAAAGCACACTGCACAGGATCATTTCCACATGGGTTTTGAATACCTTCAGARAAGGAGACTCCACAATCAGTGCTCCGTCACCCTCACGGAAAATCCAAGTTTCTCCTCATATTCAGACAGAACTTCCTGTGTTTCAGGTTGTGCACAGTGCCTCTTGTCCTGTCACATGGCACCACCAAAGGGAGTCTGGCCCCAACCTCCTGACACCCTCCCTTAAGATATTTGTAGACATTGATAAGATCCCCCCTCAGTCTTCTCCAGGCTAAACAGGCCCAGCTCTCGTAGCCGTTCCTCATAGGGCAGGTGCTCCAGTCCTCTGATCATCTTCGCAGCCCTGCAATGGACTYTCTCCAGCATCTCCATGTTTCTCTTGTAGTGGGGAGCCCAGAACTGGACACAGTACTCAAGATGAGGCCTCAGCAGGGCTGAGGAGAGGGGCAGGATCACCTCCCTTGACCTGCTGGCAACACTCTTCCCAATGCACCCCAGGAGACCATTGGCCTTCTTGGCCACAAGGGCACATTGCTGGCTCTAGTCAACTTGTCATCCACCAGCACTCCCAGGTCCTTCTCTGCAGAGCTGCTCTCCAGAACGTCAGTCCCCAGCCTGTACTGGTGCATGGAGTTATTCCTCCCTAAGTGCAGGACCCTGCACTTGCCTTTGCTGAATTCATGAGGTTCCTCTCCGCCCAACTCTCCAGCCTGTCCAGGTCTCTCTGAATGGCAGCACTCTGGTGTCTCAGCCACTCCTCCCAGCTTGGGATCATCAGCAGACTTGCTGAGGAGGCACACTGTTCATTCATCAATGACCTGGATGAAGAAGTTGAACAGGACTGGGTCCAGTCCTGACTCCTGGGGGACACCACTAGCTACAGGCCTCCAACTAGACTCTACAATGCTGATCACAACCCTCTGAGTACTGCCTTTCAGCCAGTTCTCACTGTCCACTCGTCTAACCCACACTTCCTGAGCTTCTCTAGGAGGATGTCATGGAAGGCAGTGCCAAAAGCCTTGCTGAAGTCAAGGCACACAAYGTCCACTGCTCTCCCCTCATCTGTCCAGCCAGTCATTCCATCAGAGAAGGCTATCAGGTTGGTKAAGCAGGATTTCCCCTTGGTGAATCCATGCTGGCTACTCCTAATCACCTTCTCCTCCATGTGCTTAGAGATGACACTCYGGATGAGCTGCTCCATCACCTTTCCAGAGACGGAGGTGAGGCTGACTGACCCATAGTCTCCTGGGTCCTCCTTCCTGCCCCTTTTTTCAAAACTGGGGAGACACTGGCTTTCTTCCAGTCCTCAGGCACCTCTCTTGTTCTCCATGACCTTTCAAAGATGATGGAGAATGACCTAGCAATAACATCCATCAGCTCTTTAAGCACTTGTGAGTATATCCCATCAGAACCCATGGATTTGTGGATGTCAGGTTTGCCTAAAAGATCTCTAACCTGATCCTTCTCAACCAAGGGAAAGTCTTCCTTTCTCCAGACTTCCTCTCTCATCTCCAGATGGCTAGCCTTAGCAGTAAAGACTGAAGCAAAAAAGGCATTCAGTAATTCTGCCTTCTCTGTATCCTTAGTCACCAGGGCCCCTGCCCCATTCAGCACTGGGTCCACATTTTCCCTAGTCTTCCTTTTGCCACTGATTTATTTGAAGAAGCCCTTCTTGTCCGTGACATCCCTTGCTGGATTTAATTCCAAATGGGCCTTAGCCTTCCTCATCACATTTCTACATACTCTGACAACATTCCTGTATTCCTCTCAAGTGGCCTGTCCCCTCTTCCACATTTTGTATACACCCTTCTTCTGTCTGAATTTTGCCAGGAACTCCTTCTCATCCAGTGCAGGTCTCCTGCCCCCTTTGCTGGGCTTCTTACTCTTAGGGATACACCATTCTTGAGCTTGGAGGAAATGATGCTTGAATACTAGCCAGCTCTCCTGGACCCCGCTTCCTTCTAGGGCCTTAACGCATGGGATTCCTCCAAGTAGGTCCCTGAAGAAGCCAAAATCTGCTCTCCTAAAATCCAGGGTTGCAGTCCTGCTTATTGGCTTGCTTTCACCACACTGCATCCTGAACTCCACCATCTCATGGYCAATGCAGCCAAGGCTGCCCTTAACCTTCAGACCTCCAACCAGTCCTTCTTTGTTGGTTAGAGCATGGTCTAGCAGCACACCTTGCCTYGTTGGCTCCTCCACCACTCGTGTCAAAACGTTATTGCTCTACAGGAACATCCTGGACTGTGCCTAGCTGTGTTGTCYTTCCAGAAGATACCAGGGTGGTTGAAAGCCCCCTGTGAGAACCAGGGCCTGTGATCATGAGGCTACATCCAGCTGCCTGTAGAAAGCCTCATCTACTTCCTCTTCTTGGTTAGGTGGTCTGTAGYAGACACCCACAATAGTGTCACCCATGTTAGCCTGTCCTTTAATCCTTACCCATAAGCTCTTGACTCACTCTTCATCCACTCCTAGGCAGAGCTCAATACATTCCAGTTGCTCTCTCACATAAAGAGCAACTCCACCACCTCGCCTTCCTGGCCTTTCTTTCCTAAAAAACACATAGCCATCCATGACAGCATTCCAGTCACATGAGCTATCCCACAATGTCTCTGTAACTGCAATGAGATCATGACCCTGTGACTGCACACAGATCTCTAATCTTCCCTGGCTGCATGTACGCACTGGTGGCATCCTGACCTGATCCACAGTTTGCTGACTACCCCGTCTCTGTAACTCTCCCCTTCCCCCATGTTTACTAGTGTAAAGCCCTCCTTACCAGGCTGACCAGCCTGTTGGCAGACACACACATGCCCTGCTTAGTGGGATGGATCCCATCTCTCCCCMTCAGTWGTCGATCTTCAAAGAGGGTCCCCTGGTCAGAGAAACCAAAACCCTGTTGCCAACACGAGTGGTGCAGCCAGCTGTTCACTTGGAAAATCCGTATACTCCTCCTCCCATCCTTCCTCCTCACTGGCAAGATTGAGGGGTAAATCACCTGGGCTCCCAGACCCTTGACCATCATCCCCAGAGCTCTGAAATCCTGTTTAATGGTTTCCAGTTTGTCCTTGGTATCATTAGTGCTCTCAAGGAAGAGCAGATGAGTAATAGTCCAACTTATAATAGCCCAGGATTGCATCCAGTCCTGCCTGGATGCAATCCTGTCTAACATGCTCTAGGTGACCCTGCTGAGCAGAGAGGTTGGACTAGATGATCTCCAGAGGTCCCTTCCAACCTTACTTATTCTATGATTCAACATGTGGACAAGCCTTGGCAGTCTTTCCATGACACCTTGTATTCAAGCCCCTGGCAGGCAACAAACCTCTCTAGATGAGAGGTCTAGTTGGCAGATAGGTGCTTCTGTCCCGTGCAGCAGGGAGTCACAACAATCACTCAGCAAAGGACCTTTCTCCTCCTATGAGGAGTGACCAGTTTCCAGCCTTCTTCTATAGTGTTATGATGTAACATTTCACACAGCACAGAACCCTCCAGCACTGCTGTGGGGAGCTGGGATGCCTGGAGCTGTATGGGCTCCGAGAAAACACTGTCTACCTCTTGCTCATCTTCTTGGGTGTTATGCAGCCTACTGACTTCCTCCCRTAACAGCAGCACACCTTCTGCAAAGGAGCTGACTGTCAGCCCAGGCCTCATGGAGAGGCCCAAGCACTCCCTGCAGCCTGAGACCTGCAGAACTGCATCTGCTCTCAGAGGGTCTATCCGGGTCAAAGCTTCTGACACAACTGATGCAGTGACTCCCAACAGCTGCTGGGAAAGTGCTCTGCGGCATGTCATGACCGTATCTGAAGAAGCATACACTACTAGAACTGGAAACAAAGGTGCCTTCTTGCACCCTTCTGCGCAAACTGCTGCATCTGTTCGCTGCACTCTGACCAACTAAAACTGAACCTGATGCTGGTATTTGCCATCCTTCTTTAAGACAGCTCTCAATTCTGCCCTTTAACATTTGCCTTCAGTATTTTACAGTAACTATTGAATTAGTTTTACCTTCTTCTGATGACATCTCAGTTTAGGAGCAATTAATCTTGAGAGGAAGACTGAGACACATACTATATAAACTCCTTCTCTAAGTTCTAAATATAGTGTCTGAACCTGATTATAAACATACTCTAAGAAATAAGAATAGAGGTTAGCTTTGATGGGGCATTTACTATATGAGGACCTACAAACTCAATGCACTGAAATAGCTGGAAAAAAAGCCACATTTGAAATTGAGTATAAATATAGGATATTTATAGAGATTATTTCACACTAGTTATCTTTTTTTTTCCTGAAAAAAGAAAAAGGAGAAGGAACTCTTCATTCAACATGCAATCAGAAAACAACACTCTTCCACCTCAGTATTGTTGTATGTATTTTTCATTGTACAATGAACAAATAGCTCTTGCTACGGGGATTGTTGAAATGGAATTTATTACAAGGACAGTTTGCTGCAACACAGCTGGACTGTATTTAGAACCATCATGCTCATTAACTGATGTTCATCATATGTTCATAAACATCAATCACATTTATTAAGCAAAACTGTTATAAAGGCATGTTGTCTACATTTCTTTGCTCCAACAGATCCAGAATGTTTATGCCAGAATTCTGTTACTTTAATCAGAGATACCTTTGGCAACAATAGTCATATTTTTCTTTTTGGGGGGAGAGTATGTCTGTTTTATTAGAACACTTGTATATACTGTTCTTTAAATCAAGATGGCACAGGACACCTTATTAAATTACTTCTGAACTAAAACTTTAAAAATTAAATTAAGGTCTATTTTATACAAGACTAAAACCAGGGGCTTGGCAGACGCATGCAAGTGTACAGCTAGCCTAAGTAAACACACATTCTCATTTATTGTATTTGTTAAAGATATAACAGATATAAAATAATACACAAAGCCTGGCCAAATACATACTGTGTTAAAATCCTTGCATTTTAAAATATTTTGGTTTATGCCTGAATTCGCAGTCATAACACCACAGTAATGATACATAATTTTATTTGTCTGTTCTTACACACATAATCCACTGGTACTCTGGTTAAGAGTTGATGCAAAAACCTAATCATACTCTGTGCTAATGTATTTCTCATTTTTTTTTCCTCAAGTAAAAAGCATGCATGAACATCAAAGAGCACACTGTAAGTGATCGTTTCTAATCTTAGACATGTATCAATTATTCAACAGCTTGTTCTTCTTGTGCTTTATCGTATAGACTTCACCATGGCAACACTATTCTTCACTTCCTAGCCTTAATCAGTGAATCTGTAAACTAATATTAGACTTAGCTGTTGGATTACTTGATATTCTACTTATTATATAGTGAATGTTAGGCAGTTTTCAGGGTATCAATAAACTTTCATTTGCTTAGAAAAGTTACAGCCTCAATATTGCTAAGTAGTAGCTAGTTACTGTTCTACTCACTGATTATAAATATGTAGCTTTGAATTACCAGTGGGCAAATTCAGAATGAAAAAGGAATAGATTTAATAATCTGATGCAATACCAACGCTGTGCCCCTTACACAAATTTGTAAGTGAACCATCTTTCAAAATTATAAATCTTAAAAGTTATAAGCTATAAAGCTTTAAAACCAAATCACTTGTTTTTCAGTAAGTAACTTAATTCAAGACTGCTCTGTTCTTCTTTTTTCTGTACTGGGAAACTGTGATCCTTGCTGTCACCCTTGGCTGTCGGCTCACCTTCCCCTCACACAGCAGCCTAGTCCCACTGCTCCCAGACAATCAAGCTCAAATACAGAAAGGATTTTCTTAAACTCTCAGTAAAGGATGATGATGTCCTGCCTAAGGAAGCTGCAACCTGAAATACCACCGAAAAATGCATGTAGTTACACTTTTTAAAATACCYTTTTCATTCATCAGTGAAGACCACTACACCTCTGTATCAAATTTGGAATCAGCCCTAGCGATCTTTATACTCACAGGGTATACAGTTAACCATAATTCTTTGTACTTAGATAAAGAACTATTGGCCTTGAATACATCACACTTTCAGAGCCCAGARGCTGCTCAGTCAGCAACAGAGGGCACTAACACCACACTTAACAATTCACTTCAGCTGAATTCACTTCAAATCCTTGCACATTGCCTTTTTGTTCTTGCCTGAACACTAAGTCAAGGCATCAGTGATCTCCTCAAAGTCCCCTGAGGAACTGCGTGATCCTGACCACCATGATGACACAATGCTAAATCTACTTTTTTGATTCAATTTCTTCATAAACACACTAGCAAGCACACACAGTGAATGATTTTAGGAGGCAATTCTGACCACCTCATACATAAATCACAAAATTTACACTGTGCAAAAGAGTAGATTAGAACTCCAATAATGAGCTCTAGCATTCTTGCATCAAAGGCTACTTCTCACTGAAATTAAAAGTAAAATTTGCAGTTATTTCAAAAAAGGGTAAAAACCACCACAGTCCTTTGCTATTACTACTTCCAGAGAAACTGTCTCACAGCCAAACAAGTTCACCTGACAAGAAAAGTCCCCCCAAAAGCAACTTCATTAACCCCAAGGCTTTGGATCTATTACAGTTCCAGTTTATGAGGCTTCACAAATGATATTACAGAGAAGAAAAAACATCATTTGGTCATCGTATGCTAATGTGAAAATGTCTCCTGTAAAGCATCTGCACAAAATACAACATATCTACAGAAAGGATTGTTACTTTACCTTTAGCACTTCTATGCATGTTGTCCTGGTTGCACAAGATGTGTAGCCATCCCATTCGCATCTCCTATTGACATTTGATGCCAACCATAACGTGGATATTACTTGCTATAGTTTCCTTCAAAATTCAGTTACCCTCCTAAATACAAGCTATGAACAACTCCATAAATATGGTAATATTAAAATACATCTTGTACTAGTTGATTTTTTATGGCATAAAACTAAGAAAATAAGGCTTCAGAGCTTGAACTTGCTACAGCAATTTCTTAGAAACCCATACCAAGTTCAGTCCAAGAAGGACAATAGTACAAGCTTACTTACTCAAATTAAACTTCTCAAATTATAATGGTAAAGTAACTTTACATAAGCAGATGTATAGGAATATTTTATAAAAGCCTAGCTATAAGAACTGATAATACTAACAATTTCTGCAGGAAGTACTGAAAACTAACAGTATCCTGAAATGACACCTTTTCTTAAAAAAAATTAATTTTGAACAAAATCAGACATCTTGAAATTGTTATGTTAAAAAAAAAAAAAGCTGTTTGTTACCTTTCACTTTACCACTAGCTAGTCTCCGTAATCTTTTTTTTTATTTATTTAAGTGGTCACACTTCGATAATAAATGTTAAACAAGGCTACTCTGGAAAAGGTTATGTTCCTATCTAATATTTTCCATCTGATTAGTAACAAAATCCATAAGGCTTTCTGAATCATATGTGGGATGATCAAGACCGATTACTGGGCAGAACAAATGTTCTATAGTGATATTCAGAAGTTTGAGGTCAAATAAAGTAAGCTTAAAAAAAATTCTATTAAAAAAAAAATATCCTGCCACAATCTGCTCTACACACATTAATGTACAAAGTCTTCAAATCTCTTAAATTGAATGCAAAACAGAAAAGGCAAGGCAGTTACTGAATGAAGTACCTCTAGAATCTGACTGCTAAGATTAAATGTAAGTTAAATCAAAATAAAAGTTTAAAATTAATTAAAAATAGCAATACTGTCTATTCAAAGACAGATAAGACTATATTCCAAATTTTAAGATTTTTTTGATCTAGAAGATTGTCTTGAAAAGCTGGATCAGGCCCAAACTGCTATTAAAGCCTAATACACTCAGTGATGTTGAATGGGACTGTTCCTTCCAGGAGCAGTGATGACGCAGATAAATTCAAAAAAATTARAGTAAAGCAGCCTCTATCTTAAAAATTCATTTAATGATGTTTCTAGTCTCATGAAAAGCAGCCAATGCTTTTTTCTGACCTTAGCATTTCCTTCAAGTTATTTCTGAGAACTTCTTTCAGAAATTGATAAGGTTTTATGGTTCTGATATATAAAAGGGGGCTTGAATCAGTTGCCCATATGTAAGTACCTCGTGCTGTTTGAGAGGTCTCAGCATATCTTGGTCCCTATGTGTCAACCAAGGAGGACTCAAGTCTCCCATAGGTCCTATGTCTTATCTACTACTCTCGAGAATTTCTGGACCCCTAGGAGATTTCTAGTGGCCGTAGTTGCCTCTGTATGGATCAACCAATAGGGGCAGAATTCATCTCACCTAAATTTTGGCATGTATGTGTTAGCTAGCTATCTCCCCTCACTTTTTTTATATTATATTATATATATATATATATATATATACACACACACACACACACACACACACATACAATCAATGAATATGAGAGCAGTGGAATAGTCTGATTAGTTCTCACCGAGTGCCTGAACAAGCACAACAGAAGGGGTAATGCAAAGGTAGGAACAAGTAGGCAAGAAAAGGGGAGAGATTTACTTTCAGCAGTAATACCAGCTTGTTTAAGCCTAAAGCGGTAGTGAAACTACAGTTACACTTTATGTGGACTTGTATGGGACAGAAAATCTACCTAAAAATCTTTAATCTCCTCCTGCTCACCCCCTAAAAATACCTGAAGGAATTCAGACATGAATAAATTAAGTGTCAGGAAAAGATTAAAAAAAAAAAAAAAAGAAATGTGAATATACCAGTTTCAGATCCTCTGGTTATATTTTGCATAAGGATTCAACAGACTCCCTGCAGAATTACATTATACAATCTTGCATATTAATTAGTCACCAAATGCCTACGGTTAGCAACTAACTTGTGAATTTAACTTGCATCCACACAAATAAAACAATGAAAATAAGGCTTGACATAGAGATGTGCAGAAACACAGTAATGCTAAGTACCAGAAGTCCACTGAATCTACTTCAGCTTCTATGGATTTATGCACAGCTATGGGAAATAAGAATGACAAATGAGCTGCAAAAGCTCTTGCCTCATTAGAGAGTTTGTGTGCTATCCATATGCAAGTTACTATATTAGGACAGTTCCTTAAATATATCAAATATAATAGGCTGAACATCAGATTATGCAAAAAAAAAATTAATTAGCACGACAGTTTGCTTATTAATACAATGCATATGTGCATAACAGACATCCTGTTCTGATGGGACCAGGATAGTTTCCCACTCTGAAAAATCTTCCAGCAGCAGCATGTGGCAGGTCATATTTGACTTAGTCAGAATTTTAAGCCATTGGAATTTCCACTAGTAAAGCAGCACATAATATATCTGCAGTTTAGAGGAACACCTGGGCATTTCCATTCTGCAACCCTTTACAAAAAAAGGCTATAATTGAACAAAGGAACAATAGATTTAAGCTCTGTGGAGCTCCAGACTGATAAGCAATTTTCTGTGCTCCAACATATAGAAAATGCAAATAACAATGAGCCAACTATTATCATCTAAAAGAGAGAAAATGTAATTTGCTAGAAGATTCCAGCTAGACTCCTGGTAGGCCAGCACAGATGCAGTCCAGCTGCTTATGAGACTGATTTAGCAGGCAAATATACAACCACTACATTGCAAGAAGAGTGACTTTGGGTTACAGCTGTCCTCCCCCCGGAGCAGGTGAGCAGTAGTTGGTGCCGTGCCCCTGCTTTGGTCACATGCAGGTGGTAGGTCCCCGGCCCACAGAGCCACCAGCTGYACTGACAATGCTGCCAGTCACACACAACGATGCCAGTTGGTTCCATCCTACCATTGGGGTTGGTGTCCTCCCACTTCTTACAAGCAGCTCATACTTTTAACAGTAACCACAGGAATGAATGAACATTATTAACCTTTTATAATCCTGATAAATGGAAAATGATTGAGCTACCAAGTAAAAATGGATCTGCCACAAATACTTCTATGAAGCATATTTATGAGATACATACTTGGGGAAAAAACAAAACAAAAACACAACACCCCACTTCCTCTGYTAATCCCTCTTCAGCTTCAAACAATACCCATGTCAACCACCCCCTGGAAAACTATTTGCGTGCTATCATGTCCAGAGTTGCAAGAAGAAGAAAGTGGTTATTAGTTTTAGATACAGGCTATATCTAGCCTATAGGCTCTGTCTTCAGGTCTGATTATTTGATGTTTGCTGATGCAGTTAGAGCAACTAACTTAGATGTTAGTTAGATGTTAGTTAGATGTACACTGATGTAGTTAGAGCAACGCTAATTCCCTTGCCCCAGCACATGGCAATATTCTTCATCCTCCTTGATCCATCATTACTCCTCCACCCAAGTGAACGTGATTAGGGTTACCGAGATATTTTTGTTACATRAAGGCTTGTGAGAAAGCCTTGAAATGTGCTTCAAAGCAGTGATGTGGGTTCTTCACCTCTTTTTCAGCAGCACTCTGCAGCGCAGAAGCTTATAACGACAACATGTTGCCTTCTGCCCTCAAAAATTTAACTCTCTGCTTCATTAACCACAGAGTTCCCACTAAAAGCAACATGGGAACTATCATAATAGCACATATTAGTGCTTCATCGAATCTAGCACGCTGCCTATTCATTAGCTTATGGCAGATGGTTTGACAGAAGGTGCAACAAATTTGACAATGGACAATTCTGGATTGGAAAACTGTCTTTTCAGTTCCCCTGTCTAGTTTGCTTGCATTTTGAAACACAAGGATTTATAGCAAAAAAGGACTTAAAAAAAAATCCTCAAAAAATTTACACATTACATATGACATTTAAGCATCTAATCTTTTGTTAAAGAAATACTGATATCTTCTCATCGCCCAAGTATTTTTGTCAGTTAATTACACAAACTAATTACACATCATATAAAATGATATTTGAGGTCTTTCAACTTTATTACACACACTTTACTCTTATTAAAAAGGAAAAACAGAACACACAATTCACRTTTGGCATAAAGGCTAGTATTCTGTATATAGTCCAAAGTGGAAAAAGCTAAAAAAGTGCCAGTCTTCTCAATCTTCCTTTTTATGGAAGGTTTTCCAAAGTCTGYTTATCATTGTTGCCAACTTCTGAGTTCTATTTTTGTTCTCTTTTTGGATAGCAAATGCTGTACATAAACATAGATCTTTGTATATCACAGCTGACAACTAATTCATATGGCTGGGTCAGGAAAAAAAATAAAACTTTTGGCCTATATTGTCTAGTGAGCCATCAACAGAGAGGAATGTTTACCCTGATATTTCCATAAGGTATATGTATTTTAGATTATTCCTTTTGTTGAAGAAACAGTTCCTAGTATTTGTCAACACTGAATTTCATACATTAACTTACTCAGAATATTCTTTATTACCAGTAAGCAAAGTAACATGCCATGAATGTACATTTTCTCTCTTTTTCAGACTGACTGATGTTAACTTTTTATGCAATACCATATCATGGTATTCTATTACCAGATAACCATTTAATTTCTTTTTCTATCTCAGTTTTTATAATATAACAATAGATCAAATTTGTATCTATTTATAATTTTAAGTTAACTCGTTGTAACTGGTAATAATACTGCCACAGTCCCACAAACTGTATAAAGAACTATCTGCCAAAGCAACGCTTGAATGTGACTTAGGCGGCATACTAAGGATAGATCTATTCTTCCCGTCCTCCTGGGGAAAAAAAAAAAAATTATCACCTGTACAGTTTATTTAAATCTTTGGAAACAACAAAAAACAGCCTAGCCAYTTCCTTCTTTCCTTCACCCACTAGTAGCAGCAGCAGAAATTAGAACCAGATTAGTAATGTTTACAGATTACTTCAGATATCCACCCGAATGCTGCTGCTTCTCAAAGGCATTCGGCGACCTAAAGGCTSCTGCACTTTCACCACCCACACACTRCTCCTGAGTGCTGGAGACAGCATGTGGGTCCTAAGGAGCACTGGTGAACCAAACCAGGCTGTGCAAAGAGGGAAATCTCATTTGTGAATAGCAAAATCTTGGCTACTGCTATCACATACCTCAACGGTAGGTATTAGCGTATGAACAACTAAACCAGGAAAGGGGAAAAGTTTAAAACAATGCTTCCAGTCAAAAACAACAACAACAACAACAACAACAANAAAAAAAAAAAAAAAGGATAATGACAAGAGAAAGACAACATTAAAAATGACTTTAACGACAATGAAAGAGGCAGCCACAGCAATCTTCCCTTCCCACAGCACGTTTCTCTCCCCTAATAAATATGACAGTAGGAATTGAAGGAATCAATCTTTTCTATTTTCATAACTAACAATGCATAAAAAAAAATCTCTTAAAAATGCGTATAAATTTTACTTGTAAATTCACTCAGAGAACAAAAGTCAGTGGAAAGCTAGCAAAACCCAAAAATGACATCATATTAAATACCTGTATTTACAGATAGCTTTGCRTATTGTTGTTCAATGTGTGAAAAGTGAGAATATGTTCTTGCCTATTCCTTTTGGCCTTATAACTGTGTAAATTGCATTAGCACCTGCAAATGAAATCTGACGCAAACTTCATCTAAACAGTCTCGTTCCCATACTCTGTATCATTATGTGACAGCACCAACGAGGGGAAAAAAAGCTTTAAAACAAACAAAATAAGCCTTAAACCAGAGTCAAAAGCCTTCAGTCTCTAAAATTATATTTTACTAGAAAACAGAAATAATAAACTTGAAGAATATGACTGTGCATTTAAGAAGAATCCAAGCTAATTGCTTATTGGCGCTAAATAAAAAGCTCAAAACCAAACCTAACGCTTAGCCACTATGTCCTTACAGGAACTGTTCTTTCCTTTGGTCCTTATTTTCAACCCATCAATTTCAGTGGCTTCCTAGGGAGAAAAATCTCCATATAGCCTCCTCTGCAGACTAGTAAGTCACTTAGYGCAGTGCCTCCTGCCTAACAGCACCTTCTCAGTATCAGCACGGCTTCCCGCCCAGGGCCAGGCCCTGACCCTCGCACTCAGCTCACAGAAGGAGCCCTTGTGGGGTGCACGTGGGCCTGCTTGGCGCAGGGGTGGACACGTGCTTCCCCGGCTCCTGGCACACCACACCACACCACACCGGCTGTCTCTCCTCCCTGCTCCAGGCAGACCACACCTTTCCTCAGGGCACCTGCTTTCTCCTCTTTTCTGAAGCAGTTGGTGTAACCCAAAGGACAACAGCCAGCACTAAATCTAAAGGCAGCTGTCCTCTCCGCCCTTCACAAGGGCAGTATTTTCCCCCTAGCACACTGTATACATGCAAAATCTGCAAACAAATTATATATTTTTACTCTGAGATGACATCAGCAAGCATTTTTATGTACTGCAGGAGCAATATAGAGCTTTTATTTTTGTTCTGAAAGGCACATGCTTATGTTCTCATGAGACTACTGCAAAATTGCCCTAGTCCATTTACTTGCCATACTTAAATGATGAAAGAAATATCACTGCGGCATGACTCTCAAAGCTACGTGCTGACAGAAGGACCTTGTTACACCTTCAGGTGCTGTCCCCAGGCTATTAATACTAGCCCTATAAGATACTCAGGTACTTGTGACTGATTGCTCAGACTTGCAACGTTTTGCCTTTTTCTTCTCAATAGACGAACTTAGATTAAAGAAAAAAAAGAGAGAGAGAGAGAGAGAGAGAAAGGAAAAAGCAGCTTAAAAAGAGCTAAAATAATGAAGACTCTTTTGAAGGAAGCATTAAAATCAGTAGACAAATAGTAATGAACTATACTTCAATCAGGACAGCAACAAGCACTGCTGATTTTCCAAAGGCTTTATCCATCTTCATTTCTCTCCACCCACAAAATGCTACCTTCTCTCTGTCCTTCATTACGTGCTTCATTCACCATTTCTACATTCAAATCTCATTCTTCTTCCCCACCACCAAATGCCCTCATATCAACCCACCATTTTTCCTTAACTTAGAAGCTACATTTATTTTTATAGTCTTTGCCTTTCATTTTTTAGTTCTCATTTGGATTTTGCTTTAATTTCTCCCTCCTGTTTATCTTGTAAGATTAAACTCCAAGATACCATATGTCAATACCAATAGCACACTTCTGCTTGCTGTAAGGTTTAATAATAATTAATCTTTATTGACAGGAAACAGTTTTCCATTTTCCCTTCTGCAATTAAAAGAAATAGGATATTGATTTTCATTTGTATGAGATGATTTCCTATTTGCATGGTACRGATTAATTTCAAGACAATTTCCGTAAGAAAAGCTCCAGACTAGGTTGTTCAGTGACACTGCAACAGGCAAGAACTGAAATAACATTTCATTAGAATCCCCCCTACTTAGTCYGAGTCCAACATTGTATGGAATATGTGACTCCACAAGTATTTTTAATAAACTGCAGAAGTTTTATATTTGCATTATAATTAAAACCTATTTTTTGACAGATGTCCCAATCCCATGTGCAACGCTGCACTGCTTATCCTGAAAAATCTTTGTATAAGGACATCAAGCTGTTAAGCACACATTCATCAAAAATATCTTGCCTTAATAATTTGTAGCTATTACAGCTTTCAAAATATCCATTAAGTTTATGAGAAAATCTTATTTTAAAACATAGGTCAAGTATTTCATTAAAAATAAAGCAATATTTGTAGCAGTCTGTTGTTGGCAAAAAGCATTCCAAGAAATGTTATCTGGTTTTGGCTCATTTTAAACCTTTATATACAAGCAATTTCTTTTTTGAGATGTATTTCTTTAAGAGGAGCATCAGAATCCAAAGCGTTCAGAATAATTCAAGTACAGACTTCTGGTCTGCTTTGCAAAGGATAAGAAGCTTATGTGATCAGAAGGTCTGTGGATGTGTATCTCTTCCCCTCCCAGTAATTTTCAACTGCTTTGGCAGATATTACCAGTTTTTGACAGGATGGTGACCTCAAAGGTAATTAAATTAGTACACGCTTTATGAAAACATTCAGCCAAGTACAGAACAAGCTTCTTATGAATAGCTCAAATAAATGCACCAAAGGAGAAAAACACCCGAAGGATGGTCTCAAATCATATTACACACTAGAACAGCATACAGAGAGAAACTTTACCATGCCTTCAACATAGTAAAAACATTGATCATAGTCACTAGATCAATCATAAGATATAAATTCATAAGAAACTGAGCTCTGCTAGTTCAATAGCTCATGGCACTATAGATTTGCTCTTAGTATCGGCCATGGTTAAACAGAAGAAATAGGCAAATAAAATGTGAAAGATGCAGATGATCCATTTCATTTCTTATTGTACATCTTCTGTATTATCTAGTGAAAACTATTTTTAATGGCCAAAATAACCTCTTTCAGAATGTTTCTTGCAGTAAATATCTCAAATGTGCAATGTACACAACTTGTAATGTATATAAAATGTAGAATATTGAGGCACCGAAAATGTTCACTARATAACCAAACTGAAACCGCACCTATGTACTAATCAGGATCAATAAAACAATTTAGGAACAAATTCTGATTGAGTTAATGCCTACAGCTTTCTTTCTAACTGATTTCAAAGCTCATCAGCCTCAGAAAAAAAAATGGAGTGATTGATCAATAAAATAATTTTAACTATTTTAACTTCACAAAACTGAACAGTATCATAAGGAATTACCCATTTAATGATAGCTTGTAGTGCTTTAGTAGAATTGAAAACAATTGTTATGTTACCTGTTGTCTGTCCTTCCACCCTCTGTGCCAGCACTAACTGCAGGACCATCTGTGGCATTTCATCACATGCACTAAGGTCAAAGTCAAAGCCATGCTCTTGGCTCTTGACCAGCAGCAGTATGGTGATCACACTCACCAACTTTGCCTGCTTCTACCAATAAGAAAAACAGCTTGCTTTCTGGAAGTACCAGTTTGTTTTCCTTATACTAAGTACAAAAGTCTGCAGCAATTTATCCTAAGTACAATAACAACTATTCAAATTATTTTTGCTTTTGTATGGAACTAGATTTTCAGTAAAGACATCTGAAAGAAAGAATTAAAAGGATGTGGTAGCTTATTTCATCTCTAAACAAATAAAAGCAATTGCGTATTGTTTTTATACAAATTGTACAGATATACATATAATGATCACAGTGAGAATTATGGAGTGAATATAGATATTCTATTCCCCAAAATAAAGCTCTCTACAATTTGAGATAAAGATTCTTTTTCAGAGATCTATTGTGTGAACAGCATATCTTTGAAAATCAATTACTAGCTAAAAAAGTATATTTTGTATTCCATTCGGAAGAGGGCAATATCATTGTATAACAATGCTAAGTATCTTCACTCCCTTATATATGGGATATACAGCAAAGTTCCAGTCTCACCCCAGAGAAATGCTCTGAAACAACTCCAATATCAAGTTTCCATGCTCTGCCCTGACTTGGCCTGGAGACCTTACAGTTTCTGCTCTAAGATAAACCACATACTCTGATACTGAAAATAAAATAAATTCACTTCCTCATAATCACTAATTTAAACAACCAAGACTGACACCTGTATTTAAACTCCTCTAATTATCACACTCCTGTCCTCTTACATAAAGTGCTCTAATTTGAAGTATAGGATAACATTCCGTAGATGCTAGCAATGTTATCAGTATTATCACACAGCCATACTTTGTTCCAGTTCATTTAAAAACTTAGCTAGGACTTTCACAAAAAATTTTTATATATTTTTAAATTTCTAAGAATTGAGTTTTAAGTATGAAAATGAGCACATATTATGTTTTTACCTCTATGGTTTTAGGCCTTTGCTGAGGAAGTTTCTTGGATAATGTGTTTAAAATATAAATAATAAAAAAAAAAGTTAGTAACAGTATACAACTTCTAATGCAGCTATATTGAAGAAGTTTCTTTCCCAGCTGCCAAGGTCAGAAATCCAAGGTTTAAATTTAGTTCTTTCTTACTTTGACTGTAAAGTCACCAAAAAAATTCTCCCATCATTTCTCCAGACTAACACTGTCATCAATGCTAGCAGTAAGAACACAGCTAATAGAGAATGCAATGAGCAGCTGTGTTGCTAATACACATGTTCTGTGGAAAACAGGTTTTAATAATGCATTAGTACAAATATTAGTGACCAATCACTTACGGTGGTGGAGCTGCCATGGGATTAGCACAGCATCCTACAAAGGGCTGACACTTGAGCAGGAGCCATGCCACCACAGGAACAGCCAGTTTAGTGTGTGGATATATATGCATAAGTCATCATTTTTCATTTCTTTTTTTCCAGAAAGAAATTTGAGCGGCCAATCTTTCACAGAAGCAGAAGGAACACTGATCCAGAATAGCTCTCTGTGCATCTCCAGTCAAAATGTTCAAATATATACATCCTCGTACGTAGAGTGGAGCCCCTCCAGAGCTCACAGAAGGTACTGCAGAATTTCACCAGCAAATGGTAAATCTTTCACACCCCTCTATAGGGCAGTATACACAAAGACTACAAAGTTCAGAAAAGCTAGCAAAACCTCCTATCTAAAATCTAAATTTAGGTTCACAGGTGTTTATTGAACAACACAGCCTGTTACCTCCAAAGCACTTGTTATTCTGACATGTTCATACATACACAGCACAGAACTTGTTTTTACAAGAAGCCATCAACACTGGTAACATTAACATTATTCAAAAGATGGACTATAAGAATAAATGTCCGATGCTGAACATCCCACATTCAGGATGATACTGATATTGGGACTGAGAAATATTTGGAAATAGATGGTACTGTAACAATGCTTTTTGGGCTCAGCTTCCAGTAGAACAGGGTTTTGAATGAAGATCTTTCAGGGCTCAGGAGAGTAATCAGTATCAGGCTACATCACCACTTTGGACACTTGTTTGTTGAACTGTCATATATAAACATTTGAAGATTCACTGGGATAGCTGGGAACACAAATGTTTTTAAGTTTTACATTTCCAATGTAGAAGACCTTACTAGGAAGCTATAGGCACATTATCTTCATACATATTAGTAAACCATCACCACCTCCAACTCAACAGGAGAAGGTGAACAACCATCCCAGAACACTCAAAAAACTAGTGATTATGGGAATCTGAGAAGAGGGTTCTGTTCCAGGCCCTGTTTTGTCATAGACATAAAAAGAAAATTTGTAACTACGCATATCACATCCAGATTAATGTCATAACCACTGCATTTCACAAATATAAGGAGATGGCCAACTTTCTTTCTGAATGCTATGCTCATTCCTAATCACTGGATTTAATGGAAATTATTCAGTAAATCTGGCCTGAATCTCTAAAAATGTAGCATTAAAATACGTATGCATGTATACTCTAGCTACCCCCAAATTAGCCACAGATCTAGACTGGCTAATTGCATCAGCAACAAGTATATCCAAAATTATCATAATTATAAATAATAATATCTAAAAAGGCTATTGAACTTTGTTATTTGGATTTTAAGTTTGAAGCCAAACTATAAACCATCAGGCTCATCTTGAACATGGGATGTAAATTATCTCACATTTGTTATCTCACAATTCCCTCTGAAGCATTTGGTACATTATTCATTGTCACAGACCCCAGGTTTAATTCAGCACAGCTGTTCTACAATCCTCCAGGCCATAAAACTGAAACTGTATGAGTTGAACTATGAAATTCTGTCCTATAATAGTGTTAAAACTACCAACAATCTTTCTGTACACACTATAACAAGCAAACCATTCATGAGTTTTGTCAATGGCAATCCCAGTTTTACATTCTTGTCAAAATTAAGATTCAAAAAAAATTTCAATCACTGCTATCCTGGTCTGCTTACAGACATACAACCATCCTCCTGTCCAAGATTTTGGTCAAACAGTCCAAGATAGACTGTTTTAGCAATGATGCAAATCATTTCCAAATACTGTCAAATCAAATAAAGTCTTTATATCCTCCTCAAAAGTTTTATATTTATTTTATCATAATGACCTGTCAGTGGGAAATTCATGAAGGCTAGGGAAACAACAAACAAATTAAGCAGCTCATTTCCAAAATATAAAATATGATCTCAAAAGGATTAGAATACTAACAGTGGTAAATTTTAAAACCACAAGTAATCTAGGATCCAATGACCCTACAGAAGAGATTTACACATTTCAAGAATATGTAAGACTCGCACAGGCATTACGGGACTAAAAAGAAAAGAAAACAAAAAAAACCRAAGTCCATAGATTTGATTTCTTCCTGAAGTAAAAGCTCACTACAAACAACTCAAGCCAATAAGCATAACTGTCAGGTGTTCTAGTAATTATAAAATGGCAGATTGTTTGATAAATAATTTAATAGCAGCTAGCAATTTCAAATATCATAAAATTCAGTGCGGTCAGCCATTCAAACTGCTTCTAATAAATTATTCGATATGGCTCTAATGGAAAGCATGAGTTATTCAGAAGTATTCACTAATAAGCAGCATTATACTAAGGCCATTAAATTCTAACCAACCATGTCCAGAAGTGCCATTCTACAAATCAGATTACAAATGTATTTTCCTGCTTTTGAAATATCAGCAAAATCCAAGAATTTATGCAAATTAAGAGTCAAGAAATTGTGGCAGTTGTGTTACAAATACATTCTTCTACCTTTGAAATATCATCAGCAAGCTCCAAGAAATTATGCAGATTAAGTCAAGTAATTGTGGCTGTCGTATTACAACGGAAAATATGTACATCTTCATTCTACACAGCTGGAAAACATTTTTTGTTCTGTACTAAGAAGATGCCTGCATCGTTTACCACATCAACAGCATCCTAAATACACCTAAGGCTTCTCTAGAGCCTTCATAGTACAAAGGCAAGTTCCTAGTGATAATACACTGTACTCCATTGTTCAAAGCATATCCCTTCCTGAGGAAAGCCTGTTTCAAGATTAAAGTCTAAAAGCTTTCCTTTCATTAAAATACGAGCTGACCCCTTGTCATTCAGAGAGACCATTTGACAAACTGGTAAAAGGACTCTAGCAGAAGCTGGGAAATTCAAGTCAATAAACACACGGCCAATGGAAGAACAGAAGTGGGCAAGTCACTCAAGATACTTACTTGTTTTAAAAACAAATAAACAAGTATTCTTCACTGACGTCCCAGTGTCCTTTTGTGAATATTAAGTTAATACTCTGATCTGCTATTACTGACATTCCATAAAATGGGAAATTTTAAGCAAATATGAATTTGAAAATTATTCTTCCCCAATGATTATGCACCCTGTAATTATGACTCTAAATGAGAGCCTCACCTCAGAAACAGAACACCACATCTTTTGCATATTCAATCAAAATAACTCAAATTCAGGAGCTTTCTACTATAACATTTATTAACAGAAGCATACAGTTGAAAAAAGTACAAGGAAGGTAATCTGGCTCAGAACAATTTTTGAACAGTAAATAAGAGTYACATTATCATACAACTTTTTTGCTAGGAGTTACTTGTTACACCCAAAACTTTTTAGAAATTGTCATAGAAAGCCACAGACTTCAGCACTCTAAAATCTAGCAATAATGCTCAGAAGGACATAGCGAAACCATCAACCTGTAAGTCCAAAACATTGGCACATTTTCCACTAGCTCCAGGAAGCAGAGATAGGCATGGCCATGATCACCCATGGATGGATGCGAGGTGTACCTTGACAGGACAGGAAGAAACAGAAACAAACCGAAACACAGCAAACTTCAGTTAGATATAAGAAAGGGATTTTTCACCTTGAGAGTGGTCAAACACTAGTACCACCACAACCAGAGATGTTGTGGGATCTTCCTTGGAGATGCTCAAAACCTCACACAGACAAGGCATGAGCAACCTGATCTAAACAGACCTGCTTTGAGGGAGGTGACTGGACTAGATGACATTCAGAAGTCCTTTCCAACCTAAAACACTCTACAATTCTATGATTACTATTTTTTTTCTAAAAATACTTCTACTTTTCCATTTACACTTTGAGAAGTCTCCCATCTATTTGGGCTGAATTTATCACACTAATTAGAATTCTCCTTTGTGAAACATCATGCCCATGTCACTAATATATAGTATTAGGTTATATCATTTCTATTAAGGTCAATAAAGCTGGTATATTTAATGTAATACTACGACTACAGTCAGCTGAAACAAAATCAGAAGGCTAGTTTACAAAATAATAAGCAGTACTGATCCTTGTTGCCTATTACTACTCTGTCTGTATCACCAACATATTACTGATGTTCTGTACAGAAGTGACAGTACAGAAATAGAGAAAAAATACACAACAAGAAAAGCTCAAGTAGTCCTGAAAAAGACATGTCACATTCATACGTGAATCAGGTATGCATACATATACGGATCAGACCTTGCATCTCACACTGAAGACTAGCCCCTGAGAAGACAAAGCAATGAGTACCTTCATTCATGTGCTTAAGCTGTGACTGCAGATCTTCCAAAATAAAGGGCAAAGCGTAACACATGCAAAGTGTAATGTCCAGAACATTACCTGTGGATATTAACAGGTCCTTAAATTCTTTGGCTATGTGATTGGAACAGTTTTTGCCACATAAAAACATACATTGGTCCTTGCTTAAAAAAAAAAAAAAAACACTAAAGTCACATATGTGCACTTGCTATTTTTCTTAATTTTAAGCTCTTTTGAAAGACAGTGCAGACCTAAAGGACACCAGTAGTGCACCAGAGCCAGTGCCCTACAAAAAGCGCGCTACTTAATAACGACCACACTAATAGAAACAACCAAAACCAAACAAACAACATAAAACCACAGCGGCCTCCAAAAACATAATAAACACGCCGGGGCTTCCAAAATCACCTCCCCACTCGTGAAATAAGGCTCAGGCTGTTTATAAATACACTCAAATGAGAAGCATGTCTAAAAATAAGTTTGCTGGCACCCCCGCCGCCCGCCGAGCCGCCGCGTCCCCGCACGCCCCCGAGGGCGCAGCGGGGGCAGGAGCCCGCCGCCACCCGGCC
>NW_028186812.1:378148-441140 GCF_003343005.1 Rhea americana | reverse complement strand
GCCCCGCCGCGGCTGCGGCTCCGCTTTTAACGGTTTTAACTGAGAGACGGCGGGGAGGCAGCGGGCAGCCGGGCACGGCGCTCCCCACGGGGCGGGCGGCGCCTGTCGCCGGGCCAGGCCGGGCCGGGAACACCTTGGCGTGGTAGTGTGTGTACAGGGCAACGGCCCCAGAGCTGCGTGTCCACAAGCACAGAAAGCGGCTGGGGTCAAATAACGCAGCTCCAGGAGGGACGTGCTACCTGTAGGCATTAGGAAAACGAAAAACATGGCATTAAAGCAGCTACAAAAAGCAGGAACGTGGAGTGCAGCAGGTAAAGGGTTCAGGGACACGCGCTGTGGCCGTAGGGCTGGACAGGAGCCTTTAAAAYGGGAATTCCAGCAGGGCTGCATGTGCAAAGTGAGTCAGAATGGTAAAATGAAATCATAAGGAAGAAAAAGGGGAAGTGTGCGATAAATAACGTCTGCTGTGCAGTCAGGAAGGAGCAGAAATCCATATTTSCTTCTGAAAGTCATTTACATGCACTACTTCATTTGCCACTAATTGTGTGAGCCAGGGAGAAACTGTTAAAAATTACRTTTTATGTGTGCTGCATCAGGTGACTTATAAGGTGAGAAGATGAAAAGAGTTGCCTGGTTTTTTTGTTTGTTTGTTTGTTTTACCATTTGTATTGTTTTGCGTCATTTTTACTAAACTACGGAAGTTTGAGCAGGTTATGAAAAAGCTGTTCTGGTATTTTATAGAAGTGAAAAAAGTTTGCTCAAGAAATAAAAAGTTCATCAACAAGGAGTTACTAAGATTTATACTAATGCTTACTTAGCTGTGGGAAAATAGGTCTTATAAAAGTAGCTTGGTGTATTTTTGCTGAGAGAAAAAACTTAAGCAGTGTAACTAATGAGGCCTGTTTTTTTAGAGGTGCAGATTTTTTTTTTCCTCCGATCTTCTGCTGAGTTTTCTGCATCTTTCCCTCCTGATAAAGCAATTTGCAGGGTTTTCTTTCCCATGTGCAGTTATGTATCGGGCTGGCATCCAAGTGCAGAGCATGCTGAGCAGCTGGTCAGTAGGCAAGTGCCATTAATCCTTCCAAATTAAGGATGGCCTCACAGTAAAACTGTGAAATTAGTGGTGATGGTAATTAGTGAAGAGACTAATTGGGGTGTCTCTTCTTCTGTCTGTTCTTATGAAATTTTGAAGAATATAGTGTCTTTGAGTCTTGTATCACCTCTCTCCATTTTACATGTCAAACTTGGTTCAAATTGTCAACAGTTTCAAAGGTTGATGGGGCATGCATTGATATCACCGGCTGGTTGAGATTGGAAGGGACCTATGGAGATCATCTAGTCTAGCCCCCCTGCTCAAGCAGGGTCACCTAAAACATGCTGTACAGGATCATTTCCACATGGGTTTTGAATACCTCCAGAGAAGGAGACTCCACGAACTTTCTGGGCAACCTGTTCAGTGCTCTGCCACCATCACCGTAAAGAAGTTGTTCTTCATATTCAGGCAGAACTTCCTGTGTTTCAGGTTGTGCACAGTGCCACTTGTCCTCTTGCTTGGCCCTACTGAAAGGAGTTTGGCCCCAACGTCCTGACACCCTCCCTTAAGATATTTGTAAATAGTGATAAGATCTCCTCTCGGTCTTCTCCAGGCTAAACAGCCACAGCTCTTGCAGCCTTTCCTCATAGGGCAGATGCTCCAGCCCTCTGATCATCTTCGTAGCCCTACGCTGGACTCTCTCCAGTAGCTCCGTGTCTCTCCTGTACTGGGGAGCCCAGAACTGGATGCAATACTCGAGATGAGGCCTCCCCAGGGCTGAGTAGAGGAGCAGGATCACCTCCCTYSACCTGCTGGCAACGCTCTTCCTAATTCACCCCAGGATACCACTGGCCTTCTTGGCCAMAAGGGCACACTGCTGGCTCATGGGCAACTTGTTGTCCACCAGGACTCCCAGGTCCTTCACTGCAGAACTGCTTTCCAGCAAGTCAGCCACTAGATTGTACTGGTGTTCCCTAAGTGCAGGACCCTGCACTTGCCTTTGCTGAATTCATGAGGTTCCTCTCYRCCCAACTCTCCAGCCTGTCCAGATCTCTTTGAATGGCAGCACAGCCTTCTGATGTATCAGCCATTCCACCTGGTTTRGTATCATCAGCAAACTTGCTGAGAAGACACTCTATCCCTTCATCAAATATATATCAAATATATCAAAATATACAATATATCAAAGTATACAAATGGACAGGATAAATAAATGATCGCATAAATCCCACATGCTTTAGGATATCAAGCTAAAAACAGACCATGTGTAACTTATATTAACTATAGCTTTTCCTCCATTATAAGTTATACATTGGCTGTATGACAGGACATGGAATGACATGCAACTAAATTATTATTTGTGGCATACTTCTAAAAGGTATAATATTAATGTAACTTACAGTAATGAGCTTTAGATTTAATTGGTTTTAAAGTTAATACACTTGAATCTCAAAGAGTGATTATGAACAAGAATTCTTTCTCCAACCAAGACTACCTAACAGGGTGTCAGGCTGATGAAAAAGTAGGTAGTGTTGTCTATATATCATCTATACACCATCTGTGCTGCACTTYACTACTATGCAGCACAGAACCACTATGCCCCACTTTGAAAGAAYAGAATAATAGGATTTTGCCTATCTTTTAGTATCTGTCATTGTTCTAGCATGCAAGCTCTTAAATATTTCGAGTTTATGTCAGAGTAGTTAAAATCCTGTTATATGGCCCATAGAGATTATATRCTCGAGCTTGGTATATATTCAGAGTGAGGAGATAAAAAATAGTGTTTTCTACACAGGTAACCATCTAATTCAGTGCTTCAGCCTATCCTCAAATCTCATCAGTGATATTCTGTAGGAGGCCTGAATGCTAGATATTTACATCTGAGCGCCAGTATTCCCCCTTACTGTGTGTTTGAGTTGCCTGGTTTCCCAGATTTGTAGTGTTCCTCACTGGATCGCTATACTCTGCATGGGAAGTCATTTGTTTGTGTTAGTCTGGAAATATCTCATCTTCACAGATCTTTATCTTGAGTATTACTTTTTGAAAAACATCAGCTTCTTCATTTTAGACTTTGACCTCTGTAACAACTAAGTAACGAAAGTACTTTATAATTAGCACAGAAGGAAGGACATTCTGAGAAGATACAGCAAAGGAGCTATCATTAGCTGTAGCACCTACAATATCTTTTCAAGCTGCACCATCTTGTAGGTTGATGCTAATTTCTTGGAGAGCATCTTGTAATTTTGCAGGATGCCTTTTTGCATAAGAACCCCAATTAAACCTCTGTAAACATGCAACTCTGAAAAGCTACTGGATTCCAGGCATTTAAAGGTTTTACACACATTATTTTTCCCTGAGAATAAGTAGTATGAGGAACAAGTCAAATTTTGGCTGATTACATAAGTTAGGCGCACACACTAACCAATGYAGCTGAGCTACCATATGACTGGTTGTAATTGCTGATTATGCATGCCTGGAGGAGAATACTACCCTTTGGTGAAAAAAGAGGAGGAATTGTGCCTTAGGCTTCAGGAAGCCCCTATGACTCTAGGGATACAAGGTTTGTAATAACATATTATTAGGATTACTGTTAAAGCTGTAGTTTAGACTAAAGCTGTTTTTCTAACGTTTGTGGAAATCATTTTTGATAACTAGGTGCTACCTGTAGAATGCAACTCCATCTCTTCTATCTTTAGGGTATGAAAGGATAGCTATGGCAACATAGTGCTAATGGGAACATTACTCTGAAAATACAGACCTTATCAGAAGGCAGCTGAAACCTATTTTGACCCAAACAAGTGATTGACTGTGGAGGTGCRATATGATAGACAGTGAGCATCTGGAAAAGCACTAAAATTAAGTGGATGTCACTCAAGTGCCCCAGTACAAAATTTTCACACCAAAATTCTTTTAAAAGACTTAAGCAGGATATAGTTATATGTTCATGACTTTGCCTCTGTTTTTTTTGTTAGAATGATTTAGGATGCTTTTATTCCAGGTATCACTCATTACATTGTTCACCTGAGTGGGAAATTGCATTCCTCAAGTGCACAGGGGCTTTTTTTTATTGATATGCCAAGAATATCTCATAATAAGAGAGAGAGAGGTGCTTATCTTAGGATTTCAMCTATTGGGTAATATATTCAGTCATTTGTTAAGAGGTGGATCAAAACCTTGCTAGAACAAAATGCTAGGAGGCAAGAGCGCTATAAACCAGGGGAGAAAAAGTGAATAAGCAGAATAGGTTGATGGAGGCATGTGTGGTGATGAAGAGAGAGAGAATGTTGGGCTGTATATTTCAGGAAAGAAATTGAGTGAAATTAAGAGAGAGACTGGAAGTGTAAGAAAAATCTGTATGAAGTAACGAAATGTAGGTTGCTGAAAGAAATTCCRGAATGGGAGACTGAAGTTTTGGAGGAAGCTAGAATGATAGGGAGAATGGAGAGAGACAGATGGCTTGAGGAAAAGAATGCTGGATTGAAGGAGAAACAATGAAAGAAGGTAAGGTAATATGGGAAGATACTGGAAGTATTGGTTAGGTGAATGTGGGGACCAGGACAAAAGATTACAAAATGGAAAGGTGAGGAAAGTTCTGAAGGAGACAAGATAATACAGAGAAAATGTAGAACTGGAAGCTCTGTGAGAAAGGTCACTGATGTGAGAGGATGTTGACCTCTTAAGATCCCTTCTGGCCTTATTCTCTGTTATTTGTCTAATGACAGTAGCAGCTCTCAATAACACTTGGTAGTGATATTTAAGTCTCTTGCAAGAGAATTAGAATGCCTGTGTTCTTACAAGGATACTGAAGGCTGAATTTCTAACCTGAAATGGTTACTCATGAGGTGTGAGTAATCCCATAAGGCTGGGTGAAGAGCTGGGAGCTGGGTTGTCATTAATAAAATGGCCTGTGCACTTTTAAAGATGATATAATTTGTGCAGAAGCCGTCCATAAAGCTCAATGTATGTCAGAGTATGAAGKTTTTTTTTAATATTTTATTTCTTTGTCTTTTGGCTTTAAAAATGTCTATTTTGATGACTTAACAGTTCTGACAATTTTTTTAGCACAACTTCTAATAGGAAGGAATTTCATATACTGACAAGAGAGTGGTATGATATGGCAGCTTGGTTTCTTCATTTCTCAGTTACCAGGCAAACCAAGAAACATGCTTGAAATGGATGTCTAGAAAAAGCAGCCAGAGTTGCAACTGATGATTTATCTGTTTGACAAATTGTTTTCCTAGTTTGGGCATTTCATTCCACATAGAAGCAGAATATTGTTACAATGGCTTTTGGCAGAGAGAGCATCTCTCAGCAGCCAGCATGGCTTGTAGTCCCCACCTCTTACACTTCCTCCCTCTTTTTCAATTAATGGCTTATCCACAGTGGAGGACAAGGGCAACTTTTAGRAAGTTTCAAAATGTTAAAATTCAAATGATTCAGAATGATGACAGGGAGAATATATTAAGCATCTTTCCACTTGACTCTTCCTTATAGAGTACAAGCTCTCTTCAGCTGCTGCATTGCATTTGCTTACACATTAGTGACACTCAAAGGTCAGCTCTCTTTGCTCACAATAGTTGTGACAAGTTCTGTCAAATTATGTGATTTTTGCGTATTCCTTTTTCCACATTGACAAATACTAAATTAACAGAGGGATAAAAGAGGAARTTGTTATTGCTAAGAGCTGACACTTTTTTTTTCCTGACATTGAGAACTCTATTTAAGTAAATTGCATATATCTGAAATAACATAATTTTATTTTAGGCAGARCTTGCCCATTTATTTTCGTTTAAGATAATCCAGTAATATCTTATTTTCATTCCCTGAAAGTCATGACCATGGAAGTGCACAGAACTGATATTCTCAAATACAATCTCAATTATTTCCACCGGAAAGGACTCTGCATTTTTAAAAAGGTGCATTTTGTTTTCAGAGTCTTCAGTCCAGAACTATCTTGTTTAAACAAAGACATTTCAAGCRGGAATTTGACCACTTCTAAGTCATCAGATTTGGAAGCTGACCTCTGTCAGTTTTGTTGAGGTAAGYATAGACAGATTGAACAGGAAGATGATGATAGAGCTGGATTTGGTGTCTGTCAGAAGTGAGGAAGAGAGATACAGTTACTGACTGTGTGTCACCAAAACACCTCCTGGCAAACATCCAACCTGGCAACTCAGCTTTTGGGGAATAATGGCCATCATTAGTTCGGGAAGGGAGGCACTGTTTCGAGGTGCTTTTAATCACCATGGAGGGAGCACACATCCTTCAAATGCCTTCCAAAAACTGTGCTTACTGTGTGTCTGCATCTGAATTACACTGATTTTTCTGTCAGGGGAACCAAAAGGTAGAAACTTGTTGCCAAAGTTTGAATTAATAATGCTGCAGTCATTTTTCCCCTCTAAGGGACTCAAGTGTGTGATTCTCTGGGGCTCCCTGCAATTCTTTGTCATTTATGCCATTGCAAAAAGTGTGCAAAAAAGATGGCATGACACTTTGCACAAATAACATCTCTAATAACATCATTTGATTCAGAACATTGTGAATAGGGTCATGAAGTGAGTTGGGAAATGAACCTTAAAGAAGTAATTGTAGTTGTTCAGCAGGAATTGCAATACTAGATCAAGTACTGAAATAATGTTCCCAATATTAACACATTTCAAGAGGTGTAAGGAATAAGATGTAACTAGCTAAATATGTACTACACAGGTTTTATTTCTTCACCTATCTGCACTTGAGTGACATTGCTGGGTCTTGAAGGAGACATATAGATTCTAACTTCAGTCTGCTTGCTGGGGTGTGTTTGTGGTRGCATTACCAAGAAAATGACATACAAATACTATTACTTGTTAAGATCTGGAGAGAACAGARACCCTAATTTTAGAACTAAGATCTCTGATGCTCACCTGGGAACACTGTCAAGAGTAAGCAGAACATGTTAACACAGAACTCTCTCAGACTCATCTTTCCACTATCTYTGACTGTTACTGTGTCTTGTATGAAATGCTCTACTGTCTCAGTAATGCTAGAGCTGGCTGGATATTACTGCAGAATAGATCAAATAATGAAGAGGAGACCTGTCTCASTTTCTTTTCATAGCGTACACTGCTTGTATTTCTCAGGTATTATGTATGTGGAATCCGAGTTTCTCCAAAGAGGGAAATGAGAACGTTTTTAAAGAATTGGCAACCTTAGTAGAAGATTGAAGTGACGTGCCTAGGTGTGGGCCACTTGAGGAAGAATGGAGTATAAGGCAACTGTATGTGTGTACTGCTCACGTAAAACTAATTCCCTTTGCTGCTTGAAAGATCGTGACATCGTCTCTAGAAAGAAAATAGATATAATTAGACCTTGCTTTCATGTCTGTGTTTATAATCTAGGTGACTTAAGCAACTGTCTCATTACTTACATTGTGTTTTCTGTTTATTGCAAATGATGAAGCTGTTTTGCTAATATAATAAACAGTGAAGCAATAAGCAAGAAAGGCTTTTCACTAAGGGCAAAACAATTAGCCCAATAAATCCATTGGACAAACAGGCCAAGATTGGAGTTATAGCATAAAGCAGGCAGACTGTAGCCCCAGATTCTGATTTCATTTGAAATACATGTTGCATATATCACAGGCACGTATGCCTACACACRCACACAAAAACATATTTTTTGCCTCTTTAGCTAATCACTCTGTTGCTGAGCAGTAACACAGAACGCCAGATTCTTCCTTGTACTCTGTATTTCCCTGGGCTATAAGGAGGGAGGAGGACTATAAATAATACAATCTGCTTCAGCAACTGGTACAGTCTTCATTCCTGGTTTATGTGGGTGGAAAATTAATTCCACAGCCTCCTCCCTTCTACTGCCTCCTGTTCTTCTGCATCCCTCTGGCATGAAGGAATCACCTCCTTACAGAGTGCTTTTCAGTACAACATGGAGAGCARTGACTCTCCTCTGCTAATGAATGTGCTAATGACTGCAGAGCAGCAAGGATGAAATTGTATGAATCAKCAGTGTTTTTACCTTGTCTGTGATTAGCCATTTCCACAAACAGGGTGAAGATGTGCAGCGTCCAGCTCCTCTAGATCCAAAAGTCCTCACAACCTCTGCTTTCTTCTTCCTTTAGAACCAAACATTGCAGGAGAGGAGTTTCTGGGTTACGTTTCTGATGTCATTTAATTCTATACCTGAAGTCATCACATGATGTGTTCTGCTGTAGTAATTTCATGGTCTCTGTTGCTTGGACTCATTTTACGTAAATGCTTAGTGTGTCACCATCCTCATTTGAAACTGGTTATTATTAAGGGCTCCTTTTTCTTATGCAATGCAATCTTTGTAGTAGGAAGTCATAATTTTTAGGGCCATTGACAGAATACATTAACCTAAAAACTTAGATAGATTAAAAAGTGGTTAGATATTTCAAATGAGGAATAAGGCAGCTTCCTTTAAACATGATTTGTCTATGGGATAAAATTAGTAATTAACAATAGTTACCTTCTTCATTCCAGAGTGTCCTTACAGGGAAATCTTAAGTTATCCCTAATTGTATTGTAGATGCTTTGAGTGGGATTCACCTGCTTTAACATAGATGCCTGGTGCCATTTGAGAAGCTGTCTGGTAGCTAAGACACTTGCACTAGGTTGCAGGTATGGTGCAGGAACTACAGAGTCTCCCATCTGCCTGGGGTCCAGGCAGAGTACCTAGACTTCTAAATGTAGGTGTCCAATGCCATTTGAGATGGCTGAATTGCCCCCTTTCAGGCACAGCCTTGTTTGGYACAATTCCTCTGTTACATGTTATCAGACTGTAGATGTCCTAATGTTCATTTGGGGTTTAGTTTTAGTAGGAATTCACTCAGCAATTTGTAGAGATTCTTTTACTGACTTCTGTTATTTCTGTTTTGAAGACAGTAGTTTAATATCTGACTGCTTGATGGAAATAAATGTGGGCAAGGAAGTTGAATCTTTACCACGAGGAATTGTGTTTAATTTATTATTTTTTTTTTTTTTGTCCAGAGCTGAACCTTTAAGAAGCAAGTATTTTAAGCCAGATTCAGATTTCATTTTTTATACTGAAAATTTGGAGTAATTTCATCAATTTCAGAAGCGTTGTTTCAGATACTCAGCAAAGTAAACGAGTGCAGAATTGAGGCATAAATTTATACAGTAAAGTACAATAATCCTCTAATCAAAGATGTAATTTAATCTCCAAATTATGCCCTATGTTTTAAGGATAAGAACAAATGCTCCTGAAGTTAGAAAGAATTACATTATTGCAATTTTTGATCCATTTGTTTTGTGTTTTTCTRCTTCTTCTGGAAGCAATTTTTTAATAGCCTCTTCTATTAATGCCCATTTGACATCATATTTGTCACTACATCAATACCATCTTCTATTTGCCATAGATTTGAAATGAATTCTGGGGATTCTGAGATGCCTGATTGCAGTAGAGCCTTTAAAAGTGTTTGCAAGTGCATCTAGTCCCTCTCTCAAAGGATTAGAAGCAGAATTCAGCAAAGACTGACACTGTGGTTTTACTTTCAGTTAACTGATCTAATGGTTTGCTGCTGCCAAAAGGAAAAAGACTTCCCCCTTTTGCCCATTTTTGTGCATTCTTGTGCAGCCAAGCTCCTGGTTGCACATTCTTGTTATTTATCCTATGCCAGCTCTAGTGCTTTTTGAACTCTGCACAGGCTCGTAGAATTTACCAACCTGATAGAAAATTAGTCCAGTGGGAAACAGAATAGCTTTCTAGTGAGTAACAATTTGAACTGGCTCCCAAGGAGATCTGACAAATGCCAGAGCTGATGCAAAATAAGCCAGAGCTTACAGTATGAGTGGGGCCACATGGCTGGGCACTGAGGAGGGAGAGAGAAGGAAGAGTGGGTAAAGAGTGAGAGCCAGGAAATCATTGTAAAGTCCAAAGCTTTTAGAACCATTACCAGAATTCAGAAGTGAAAGTGTATTGGGAATTGGAGGTTACTTTTAGCTCTTTAGCTCTCATGGTCAAAATATGTGCTAGGCTATGATTTCATGAACAGTTAAGGTGGATTTCTGCAGAACCAGATCCTCTTGAGGAGCCAACTTGAACCAGTTTAAGGTATACACTTAGTCAGATTTCATATGGTCACTGCTGGATTGGCAAAATCACAAGATGGCACAGTGCTCACAATCCAAATGTCCTGTCCTTGTCCCATTACTTGGCTTCCGCGKGGAATGCCAAGGGCCAGCCTTGCTGCATAACAGGACTTCTCTGTGCGATTCCCATTTGGTTCTGCTCTTAGCTACCAAAATGYCGCTCCTGGAAGCTGCATAGCATTTTCGTGGATGTTGGGACATTTCAGAGATAAGACTGAAAACCTGAATGCATGTTTTCTATACAAGTACACAAAATACTTGTTTTTTAAAACTGAAGAGCAGCATACAAATGTGTCATGCAACAAAACATTTCTGTGCAYGGAAAATGTATGAGATAGATATAATACTTTGAGCAGATCAGTAACTAGGAGCTATATACTGCTCTGTATTATTCATACMTCTTCCTAGTTGCAGGTGAAAATTAGACAAATAAATTTCATATGTAGTTTGAGGGTCTTAGCATTATAAAAATATGACATTTTATGCCAATCTACATGCTGAGAGCAAAGTCTGGGTCTAAAAGGTCCAAATGTAAATATACTCGATGTGACACTCTTGGGAAAATCAAAGATGAGCCAGTTTCTAGAGAAGGTCAATCAGTAGTGCCAGACATATACATATTTCAAAGCAGAACCCCAGACAGCTAAATCTACCAGTGATATTTTTACCCTAGAACATTAATACTAAAAATTTCTTTATGTTAGATTATGGACTGTTCAGTGGGGACACTATCTTTAAGCATATTTATAGTTTGATTTAAATATTTGTGGCAATAGTAATAATGATGCATGTAAATTTTTTTTCCATTTTATTTCTTCTTGATTTGGCTTTTTGAAACCACAAATAATATTCCTTTGAGTGAGCACAACTCTTTCTCACAAAAAAAGCCTTGACCCGGTTCTGAACCCCATTTCTAATGAGTTGGGTCTGCCCACCCATGGTGACTGAGGACATGGTTTCAGAAACAAAATTAAAAAACTGCTTAGATTAATAGATTAATAAATTGTTTGGAAATTAACTGCGGTTCATGTACTGATTCACTAGTAATTTTGTTTGTCAAAAGTTGAACTTACTCCTAAAAAAAAMCCTAAAGCTTGCATACATTTACTAAATTAATACATGAAAATAATGTCATAAAATGTGGCTTTTGGGGACATTTTGTAAGGAAGCCCAAATATTTTTTAAAAACCTGACTGAAAATGTTTTCATCACTTGTATTCAAGGCTTTTGAGCTGAACTGGGAATTCAGTGATTTGAGTTTAAGTAGAAGCCCAGGAATATATATGTGACTATATATGTGAATATATATCTGACCTGCTGGAGAGCAGCTCAGCAGAGAAGGACCGGGGAGTGCTGGTGGGTGACAGGTTGACCACGAGCCAGCAAGGTGCCCTTGTGGCCAAGAAGGCCAATGGTCTGCTCAGGTGCATTGGGAAGAGTGTTGCCAGCAGGATCACCTCCCTCGACCTGCCCCTCTCCTCAGCCCTGGTGAGGCCTCATCTCGAGTACTGTGTCCAGTTCTGGGCTCCCCACTACAACAGAGACATGGAGCTACTGCAGAGAGTCGAGTAGAGGGCTATGAAGATGATAGCGGACTGGAGCATCTGCCCTATGAGGAACGGCTGYGAGAGCTGGGCCTGTTTAGCCTGGGGAAGAGAAGACTGAGGGAGGATCATATCAGTGTGTACAAGTACCTGAAGGGCGGGTGTCAAGGGGATGGGGACAAACTCTTTTCAGTTGTCCCATGTGACAGGACAAGAGGCAATGGGCAGAGACTGAACCACAGGAAGTTCCACCTGAGGAACGTGAGGGGGAATTTCCTCACTGTGAGAGTGACTTGGAGCACTGGCACAGGTTGCCCAGAGAGGTTGTGGAGTCTGCTTCTCTGGAGATCTTCAAGGCCCGCCTGGATGCAACCCTGTCTACCATGCTGTAGGTGACCCTGCTGAGCAGGGAGGTTGRACTAGATGATCTCCAGAGGTCCCTTCCAACCTTACTGATTCTATGATTCTATGACTTTTGGAGGATACTGCTATCCATGTGTTCATTAGAAATCATAATTATAAATATTGTTGAAAAGTGCACACTGTAATACATGTCTGCTTTTGAACGGACATTGTCAATAAAATCTTTTACTTTATAAAACTTCCTGTTTAACTCTGTTACTAATGTCAACTTGAAATACTAAGACTTAAAAAGAACTTTATTTACTTGTGCCTGCTTAGTTGCTATTTGAATTTCACTTGGCTTACGTGATGAAAGACAACGCTTTTTTTCAGTCTGTTTCAGTCAAAATATCTTCTCTGAAAACTCAGTTTTAATTATAGTGCAGCACAGGAATATTTGAATGAAAAATTATGGGTGTTATGAAAAAATCATGAATAATGGCTTTCAGATCTACAAATGACGAGTAACATGTAGGAGAAAAATATGTTAGTTATTTTCATGTTAAATATTTCTTTCAGTCTTGTTTTTTCTTCATCCTTTGCTGGGTACTCATGAGCATTGGTTTGAGGGGAAGGGAGGCCTTTGTCTTTGGCCTGTTTTTGCCCTCCRTTGCAAATACTAGCACAAATAATCAAGCTTACTTTAGTGTAGCTTCAGAGAGCATTACATGAATCTCCAGCTGTACTCCYGTTACCTCTGTAAGCTGATTTAAATGTGATCTGTGACCACAAGTGTCCTGTGCTGTCCCCCAGCGCTGGCTGCTGACCCCTAGCCTCCCCTTACAGCAGTGCTAGCTCCTATCTGGTTGTTTSGTGAGCTGAATCGGGGCAGTGATGTGGCTGAACATTAGCCATGCAGAAGCTAACTWAGCACCAGGCTCTTAGATTGGCTGAGGACTGTTGCAGTCTCTGTTAAAAGAAAAAGCTGGGCAGGTGATTTAGGTATAATTTCTTCCTTTGCTATCTTTTCCTTTGCATAGCATCACAATAGAACGTGTATTATTAGCCTGTAATTTGGAGTCTAAAAGTAGTCGATTCTGTCTCTATAAGATAGCCTATATCATCAAATTCAGTAAGGTTTTTCAAGCAGAGCTGAATTAAAAATGATCATGTAGCTAATTTTTTGCAAGATACAGATCTGAAAGAGCTGTTTTAGTTTAGTAGAACCTGAAGTATTATGAGACTGAATAATATTAAAAACAAGTGATTGTCATTCCTGCTGGATGGCCCACAGGGCAACAACAACTTGAGAAGGTGGGGCAAGAAGGACAAACAGCATTTCAGCACAGAGGAATGGAGGTGGGGTGCAAGGAAGCACCTTGACCAAAGTTATTCTTTTGGGACATGTTTTCTGATTACATAGCCCATCTGCTGAAGCTGTGTACTGATGAGAGAATCTGCATGCATGTTTGTGGAAAAGGATCAGTAAAACCATTCTAAAAAAAAAAAAAAACACTTGGAGACAGAAAGCCCTAGACACTCCTCCAGGGAGAGAGCTGGAGCTGAAATTCTGAGGCAATGGGTCTTGATTCTCTGCCAGCTTCTCTGCCTGCCCAAAACTGATTTACATGAGTGATGTTAAAAGTCCCCAGAATATAGCAGAAGAGTTTTATATCCCTAAGCAAAATTGTAAACTATTCTGTAGGTATGAAACATTGGAGATTCTTTCAGTGTGTTATTGCAGCTTCTGTATTTGGTGATTCCAATGCTGGAATAACATTTCTCTTACACTAAGTGGAGCTGATTTTAGGGAATTTAGGGCCAGTTTTGTAGTAGACAGCTGTGGATTGACATTACCTGCTCTAACTATTTTCTTACCCAAGTTACACAGCAGATTGAAGGAGAGGAAGTAGTAACAGAAATTTCACAGACACTTCATTTAAAACGTTCCTGCTTCTTCACCAAAAGCCATACTTTTGGATCTCTGTCACTTTGAATTTCTCATAGAATCTCATAGCTGGAGACCCCTGTTCCCATCTCATCCCATGCATCTGGGAAACTTCCTAGCTCTAAATAGCTCATTTAGGACCACTCAAACTCCAAAAGTGAAGCTGAGGAACTCTTTGCATTTGAATAACTATTCTACAATAAAAAGAATCTTCAGAAAATATTTGCATGGTCTGACAATGAACACTACCCAGACATTATTCCCTCAGTAGCTGTTGGGGTGAAAAGCAGGTTTCGATCTGAGTGGCTGTATGTAGGAGATTTATGAGATTGATATCATTAACACTTTTCACTATAATGATACTGATAAATGCAATATTCAGTAACTTTTCTGTGCTTAAATTATCTATTGTATCTTTAAAAATAACTCCCTGCCTGTARTTTAGTTTCTTCTAGTCTGTTACAGTTGATATTGTTCATAATCCAAATGCCTCTGATGCTTTTAAATTTAGTACTACCTCTGTTGCAAAGCAAAACAACAAGCAGTCCTTGGGGAGCTGTTCCTGACCAGCACGGTCCTGTGCAGAGAAGCCGGACTATGGCAAAGGACCTTGAATTCCTGCCATGCTCAAGGATGTCACRCTGCAGTCACAGCTCTGTTACCCTTTCAATAGGTATGCAGGAACTCTCCTTGCTGCATGACTAACTGCTGCTGACTGATGTAAAAACAAACAAACAAACAAAAAAACTCTTACTGGCTGTACAGTCTTGTTATACTTCTTATGCCAGTTTCTGAAATAAATTTCCAGGCTCTTCCCTTTGCCTGCTAGCCCTTGGATAACCTTTGGCCATACTCGCAATGTGTTGGGAAAGGCCTGACCCAAACCGTGGCTGGTCTCAATTATGGTGGCATGACAATGCATCTGGCATTGCAGAGTGACAGATGGTGCTTCTGCCAATGTCTAGAGCTATTTGAAGCACTCAGCACCCCTTTCTCTCTCTCTTCTCAGCTTCGTGGGTATGTCATGTGGTGACCGCTGGGATCAGTGTGAATGCTGAGAGATTACAGCAGGAGCTGTAATGGAGGCAGCCCAGGGCGTGATGAGGACTGTGAGATAGAGCTGATGTCAAACGGGACATGTCATGGATRCCACAAGCCCTGGTGGTACACTTCTAGTGCCCATAGGCATCTCATGCGATATATGGTAAATTTGTTCAGCACAATCTACATGGAGATGCCTGAGACACACATACAGATGTAGTCTCTGGGAGAGTACATGATACACATTAAGTCGCAATAAAATACTGGAATTGCTGTTATTTTTAGTAGTGCTATCATGAAGGGCAAAGTTATCTACTAAAAGTGAACCCCTTTCTTGAGATACTTTTTCCCTCATAGTGAAGGTCTCCCATACGTCAGAGGCACCATTAAGGAGCTCTTGTAGCAAAGCCAGCAGAACTGCCTTGAACATCTTGTTAATTTATCTGTGCTGTACTGCTTGGTGAACCTTTACAAACAGGATTATTTACTTGCCAATTCCTCCATTGTCATTCTGTTGTCCCTTTCTATGCATGGTAGCAAAAGCAAAGCAAAAGAACCTAAAATATCAGCTTCTGAGAAGTAGTACTTCATTCAGTTACATGACGTTATTACCAGTGCATGCAAAGCAGAGCTGAAAAACAATACAGGAATAAATTGCAGCTGGAGAAAAGACAGTAAAAAGCAGGGAGCATAAAAAAAGTTAACAAGCCTCAAAAGAGGAGAGCTTCTTGTCCCTTCACAGTAAACTGTAACTTTAGTTTTCTTTCTTGTCCTRCAATAACATGATGAAACAGATAGTGTCATAACAAGCTTCAGTCACACCATGCTTCAGGATGTGCAGTGTTGGTTACAATCCCTAAAACCCTAGGTGGAGGCAAAATACCCAAATATCATTAGGSTTTACTGTTCTTTTTAAGGAAGAAGGCATGTTATGTAGGAGACCCTTTTACTATTCACACTTGTGCTTTTATTAGTGAATACTGAATCAAAACCAGATACATTAGTTTAAAAAGTAATTGTCAACTGATGTGCACTATCAGCATGTCAGCATTTTACCATATATGCCGTGGCTATTTCAATGCTTTTCTTTCTTTTTAGGCTGCAAAACAAATAATGTTGAAATATTACTCATACCACTGAACACATTGTGTTTGACCTTTCAGAAACTATTGATATTATTGATTTCTAAAGAATAGAGTAATAAGAAAAAGCAGCCTAAGTCATGAACATGTTTTTGGTGCAATAATTCTTTAGAATTAAGAGTCTCTCTTCTGAGACATAATTTATTTAAGGCATCTGCGTATTTGAATGCAGAGACGTGGTTCAGCATTCAATCCACCACCATCATCTATCATACCAAAGTACATTTTGTAGATTTATGCAGACAGGAAGGTGACTGACTTTACTTTCTGTTCCATTATTCATGTGTTGTCCTGAAAGGACCTTTGTTTATATTACAGTATGCCTCATGAGCAATCTTTGTTCAGGGTAGGAAAACTAAATATTTTTATCCTGGACAAACAATGAATAATGCAAAGTCTACTAGAACTATCCTAAGGGCACATACTTACTGTAAAACACCAAACTTTGAAAATACTGAATAAAATGGATTCATCTAAGAGCATCTCCATTTTAAAATACATCATCCTCTGGACAAAGTTTTGTATCATGCAGCCAGTCCTGTCTGATCCATTTTATCTTTATCTTTTCTTTCAAGTAGGGAGTTAATATATAAGATTACAATTTAAAAGATCTGGCTCTGCATTTGAGTATCAGTTGTTAGGATTTCCAGGGTTTGAAAAGTTATGTTGATCAACCATTCTCTGGTAAAGCTGCAAGGGATCGTTCTTTGCTTCTACCGAGCTCGTAACACAGACCCTTAAAAAACTTCTGTATGTTGCAGTCAATTGAACTGCAGTTGGCATTTTCACCATTTGTCTTCAGTTCTTGCTCCTATGTTTCATTGTCTTTGATCACTTATTGATTGGGAAGGACAAGAAATGATTTTATTCACCACTGTGATTTGCCAAAAACATTTTTTTTTCTGAAGCCAGCCATTAGGTTTTTCTATTTGCTTGTTAAACACATGCCAGGAACAATAGAGTAAAAATATTTAACACAGTACAGAGGCAACTCTCCTTTCAGTTCTTCATGGTGGGCGATTATATGAACAATATTTGCTCAGGCACAGCTTTTTGTYCTATTTTTTTTTCTTTTTAATTAAAAAGTAGACAAAAAGGCATGGAAAATTTATAAAGAGTTACAGTTAGAAAGGAAAAAAATTCTATCAATCTTCTTAGCCCCACATAATATTTTATGCACTAAGAAATTGTGTGAGCTCACATGAGGGGAGGAAGGAAGCAAATGTCASCCCTGTCTTCAAGAAAGTCAAGAAGRAGGATCCAGGGAACTACAGGCCAGTCAGCCTCACATACATCCCTAGGAAGGTGATGAAGGAACTAATCCTGGAAACCATTTCCTCACATATGAAGGACAAGAAGGTGATTGGGGAGTTAGCAAGGATTTATGGAGGGCTTAACCAACGCAATAGCTTTGTACAATGGATTGGTGGATGATGGGARAGCAGTAGATGTTGTTTATCTTGACTTTAGCAAGGCTTTCAGAAATATCTCCCATAAGATCCTCATATACAAACAGGTGGAATATGGACCACATAAGTGGTCAGTGAAGTGGATTGAAAAGGGACTGAACTCCCAGGATCAGAGGGTTGTGATCAGCAGCACGAAGTCCAGCTGGAGGCCAATCACCGTTAGTGTACTGCAGAGATCAGTACTGTTTAACATCTTCRTTAATGACATGGACGATGGGACAAAGTTCATCCTCAGCAAATTTGCAGATGGTACAAGACAGGGAAAAGTGGTTGATACACCAGATGGTTGTGCTGCTATTCAGAGGGACCTCAACAGTCTGGCAAAATGGGCAATCAGAAAACTCGTTCAGTTGTGTGATTCTATGTATAACTTCTCCTTTTGTTTTCTTTTAAGTGTTTGTCTTTCATTTTTCACATTTTATCAGAGGAGAACATGGCCATCAAGTTTCACAACCTATAAAAAAGTGTTGCAAAAAGCAAATAATTTTTAAACACCCTTAACATTTAATATACTAAATGAAATAAAGCTTCAGTAATGAGAATTAGGCTTTTGACACATTTTTAGTCTTTCACATTCATAGGAAATTTAATTACTGCAAGTGGAAACACAGGAAACACAAACTTGAATTAATTTACTTATTTTTAATAGTTGGTGTACTTTAGAAATCTGTTGGAACAGATTACCAATGGGTGTGGAAAAGTATCCTTCTGTTCCTTCAGATCTCARGATCCCAGACAGTGATATAGTTCAAGCCTGGATGGAGCTCCAGGGCCAGATAACTTTAACTCGAAGTTCAAGAGAAAGAACAGTTGTTTTTAAATGAAGATTTTGTTGAGATGAGGAAAACATCATCATTATGTCTACATTATTCTACAGAATATGCCCTGAGAAGTGTGTTAAAGACCAATTTCTCTTTTCTTTCACACTTTTTTTTTTCAGTGAAATGCCCTCGGCTTGCTCCAGAAGGGCAAGAGTTGGGATGCCAGGAGTGTGGATGTGGGRGTGGGACTTGCCTCTACAGTGCTCCCCAGGGCAACCACAAGAAATCTGGCTGATCCGTAGCTGGTAGCACCTCCATTTGCAGAGGCAATATGTATCTCGGGCAGCACAGCAGCCTAGTTGGGGTGCTCTCCTCTGACTTCAGCATGCAACCATCCTTTCTATGGCACCAGCAGAGGCACTGCTTTGCTCCTTCCGTGGGATATCCATGCTGTAATAGCATGAGCATATCCAAAGTGCTGCTGCCTCTGTTGAGGACTTTTCTATAGCATTTAGGGCAGCCAGAACCAATTTCACCTGCATGATTATGAGCAGAAAACCACCACTATGAATCTGCAAGCTGCTGTATCTCCTTGGAGCCCTGCTCTGCCATTGCCGGGTAAAGGCTGAACCCAGAAGGCCCTGGACAACATTCAGGCCAATTTGGATGGTGTCTAGTGAATTAGGGAGCCAAATGTGTTAGGCAGTACTGGAAAGTAAATGGTCTTTGTCATTATCTGGGATCTTCAGATGCGTAAAGGCCAATTTAGATTTCATCAGGCGGAATCCCAGGCTGAAATGTGTGCTGTGGGAATGCTTAGGTGGAAACCTCAAAGGTGGGCTCATTGCCACAGTACAGTCACCTTATTATTGGGCTTGATCTGCTGCCTTCAGACGTATCCATTTTATTTCACAGTCTGGGTGGGCCTTAAGCACATATTCATTTTTTTCATCTCAGCTCAGAAATGTTAACTCTTCAGTCTCTTTGTTATTTTCAGTGATATATCCATATACATTGGGGTTATGCTCTCTTTCTTGAGCTTCATTGCACTGAACTCTGTTTGTCTGATAACACTTCAGAATGATCTATGAAGTAGAGTTTCTAAAACCTTTAATAATGCTAACTTTAGTAAATATTAAAAAAAGAAAAAGTTAGTTTGCTGAATGTTTTGCTTTACTCTTTTTCTAAAATCTTGAATCTTTTCTTTGTAGTAGTTCAGCAGCTCATATGTTATAAGCTGAAATATGGCTGAGATGGTTGTAACTAATAAAGGTGAATTGTTCTTCCTTGAAAGTGCTCGAGTCCCATAAATGGTCCCCCAAACACACACTTACCCATGCTGCCAGCATGCCTATGCTTGGTAAAAACTGATGCAATGAAAACTGAATTGACTGCTTTCAAGGATCATTCTGAGAGTTTCATTATTTAATTTTTATTTCAGTCTGGGTTCTGTTGCTTGCACAGGAAGTTTCACTTGACTTTTAGTACCTTAAAAAAATTATAACAACACTACTCAAGTCTTGCAGTTCTGAGCAGTGACTKTATGTGCACAAAGAGACATTCACCTCTGCAGAGCCCACATGTTAAATCCTACAGGTTTAATACAGATTTTCATGCTGCATAGAATGTTCTGGGCTTTTCTCCCAGGAACTTTCAACCTTAGGAGAAATACTTCTCCACAAGGATATATCCTGAAATTGGTAGTAGAGTCGTAATGAGACAGATGCTCTTGAAATGTCATTTGCCTTAACCTAATATATGTTAAGAAGACTGTATCTTGGCAAGTACAGGTATACTGACCCTCTGGGGAAGCTGCATGAATAGTACAAAAGTATCATTGTTTTCAGCTGAAGTGCACAGTTTGCCTGTGTTGCAAACTATAGCATAAATCTCACATGATAAATGTAACAGTTGTCATTTTATTTTCCAGGAAGATGAATACAGAGAAGATAATGGCCAAAAATACACTACATATAAATCTCAGGGACTAACACAGCTGTAATGCAATTAGGTCCAGTTTCCATGATCTTGCTGAGAAACAACCACTCAGAGATTGATAAGAGTTAGTATCATCCTCAGGAATTATTTTTTAAAAAATACAGGCTTTAATGAAGAGCTGTGGATGAGGGAATCATTTGCCTAAAGGACTGAAGTGGCCAAGGTTTTTTTGTCATTTTTGAAAACTTCCCTGCTTTGATGTCTGTTCAGTGACTGCTTTAAATTCTCCTTAAAGAAAGTAGTTGTGAGAGTATAGAGAATGGGGTTCAAGGCACTGTTTATTGGCAGAACAAATATCGCTATCTGGGAAGTGACAGTGTCTAGGAAAAAAATGTAAGACATTTAGTATGTTCTTTTGTAGGAATGCTAAAGAAAAAAACATGTAAAGCCTTTGCTTTCTGTTATTTCTGCAGAATTCTACCATAATATCATTTTTACAAGAAAGGGGTTTGAATTCAACATTACTCATTGTGTTTTTCATTAAGGTCGCAACAGGTTTTCATGAGAAGGGGAAAAAAGGAACTTTTTTGTTGATCAGAGTATGTCTTTTGTTCTGCCTACTGGAATTCAATAAAAGCACTAAACGTGAGCTAAAGTCTATCCCTCTTTATGGTTGTATTTAACATAAATTCAAATTCCATACTTCAGTAAAACCTATTTCTTACATGGCCATTGTCCTCAGTAGATTTCAAAATGCCTTACAAAGAGCAGTCATTATTCTTACGTCACCAAGGGGAAACTGGAGCACCAAGGAGCAAAGTTACTTGCTCAGAAGGCCTTGGACTGAGCAGTGTATAGGGCCTAGGCATCTCCAGCCATAGTGGTACATAGAATCATAGAATCATAGAATCAGTGAGGTTGGAAGGGACCTCTGGAGATCATCTAGTCCAACCTCCCTGCTCAAGCAGGGTCACCTACAGCATGGCAGACAGGGTTGCATCCAGGTGGGCCTTGAAGATCTCCAGAGAAGCAGACTCCACAACCTGTCTGGGCAACCTGGTCCAGTGCTCCGTCACTCTCACAGGGAAGAAATTCCCCCTCACGKTCAGGCGGAACTTCCTGTGCTTCAATTTCTGCCCATTGCCTCTTGTCCKGTCACACGGGACAACTGAAAAGAGTTTGTCCCYRTCCCCTTGACACCCTCCCTTCAGGTACTTGTMCACATTGATAAGATCCCCCCTCAGTCTTCTCTTCCCCAGGCTGAAGAGGCCCAGCTCTCGCAGCTGTTCCTCATAGGGCAGGTGCTCCAGCCCTCTGATCATCCTCATAGCCCTACGCTGGACTCTCTCCAGTAGCTCCATGTCTCTGTTGTAGTGGGGAGCCCAGAACTGGACACAGTACTCGAGAGGATCTGAACACTCTCATAACAATCATGTTTTATTTTTAACTGCTATTTAATCTCTTTCAYCTGGGTACACAAATAGAATTCTGTGCTACTAATGAGGGTAAATTGGTTTTACTTTAAAATAATTGACAATGTATTACATTAATGCTTTCCATATATTATGGGGAATTATTTACCTAATTTTCTACAAACACGAGATATATATTTTCTAGAGTTATAACAGGAAAGCAAGATGCCTTTGTTACAGTGTTACCACTTAGCAGCTGCCGGGCTGTACATAGGCAGAGCAGTGATGGAGAGCTGCGATTTTACACGACTTCTCCACTGTCAGAGTGAGCTGAGAGTGTGTCCTGCCTGCGGGAGTAGGGAGGGCCTGTGGCCTCMTCAGGACCCCCTGGAAATCACTGACTGTGCTTACGATCATGGAATATGGGTTGCTTAAAAACCCTCTTTTTATATATATATTTTTTTTCCAAATGGTCAAACTAACGGACTTACTCATATATAATACARGGAGATTTTGCAGCTGTAGCAGAGGAAAACCTCTTCAGTGGATAACTTGTGCCCATTCTCACATACAYACGTGGATTTGGGGTGATATGCATGTACTTTAAAGCTCAGTTTCAGAATGGAGGAAAGTTAAATATTTTGGGCAACACTTCCTCTCCCCCCTCACCCATGGTTAGCTGGAATTCTGCTRGCAGAATCGGTTTGGTTTAAACTTAATCTTTAACAAAACAAAATAAAAAAACCACACTCTTAGACTGCATTACCTAGAATTTCCAATTGGAATAAGGAGAAGATTCTAATGACAAAGACAGGAATCCAGCAGATGGCATCAGTGAATACTATAAAAAAGAAACAATTGGCAACAACAACATCCCTGCAAATGTGACTTCTTCGTTCTGATGTCTGAAGGGCAGTTTTTTGAGCAGAACAAAACATGCTGATGTATGAAAACACTATTATAATGAAGACTAGCAGGTTCACATCTGTGGGGAAACAAAGCAAAAGGCATTAGAATGATATTTCTTCTCTCCTCTTTCTCCCACCACTTTTCTGTTTCATTCTCTTCTGTAATTTTATTATAATTTTTACCAATAAACATTAATAGATAACAATTTTATGTTAGAAATGTATTCTGAATATTGTCAAGAGTCACACAGCCTACTCACATGCCAGGTGTTCCCATCTGTTACACAGTGAGATGTGAACACGTTGTAAGAAGTTACTATAGAAACAGTTAATACACAGTGTGGGTGGGCTCATGGTTCTAAAGAGCGCTGATCTCCTGACTAGCAATGCTGCAATGAATCTGAAACAAAAAGTTCCTGTAAGACTCTCTCATAGTAATAAAAGAATCACACATTCCCTATCAAAGTGACAAACTCATCTGAAGCATAAGCTGATATCAGATTGGCTTCTTCAGTTTTGTAAAAATAGCCCTCCCAAATTACTAGTGAAAGAATATATGCAAAGTGAGCTGTGCAACTTGAGTTTTAAGAATCTCCCTACATTGTGTTTCAGAATAGGACTTTCAACCGTTCATCAAATGGCAGCTCCCATTTGTTAAATATGAAATGGTCTTCAATAAATAGCTAGGAGCTATTGGAGAAGCCATTTATGACAAAATCCTAGCACCTCAGAACAGACCGTTACTTAGAAGTATGGATGAAAATAAACAAAACAAACTGAAAAGTATAACAGAAATTGCTACTTGAATCTCATTTGACATAGGTATTGCCTTTTTTACTTTCTATTCAGTACAATTCTAAACAAAAACCAGTTTTATCTTTTGGTATGTAGGGATTTTTGCCTTTCTGATATCAAGAGACAAACCCAGCAATAATGGTTAAATGTGTATGTATTGGCTACATAACCCACAGGGCTCAGCAAAAACAAGTCAGAGAGAAGATCGTTTTGTAGCAGTTTGAGTAATTCTCAGTTTTTGCTGTGAAGCTGAATATAACCAGTTCATACATATTTCAGGCTGGAGTTCCTGCTTTTTACTGTGCTTATTGCCAGTTTACTTTATATATTTGATCAGTCATTATACTGTGCCACTATAATGCACATAAAACTGTACTTTACAGTTTCATCCTGTATTAGCTACATTATCTCAGTTTGCTGCTACACAATAAAGACAATTCTGAGTGTTAGCTGAAGGCTGCTGATTTTGCTGATTTTTTTAAAATGAGAAGTTTTTAAGTCATTTTGTTGTGCACACAATTCAGCTAAATAATTACATGAACTGWACTCACTGTTGTTATCCAAATTCTCTTCAATGTCTTCTCCTCTTCTTTGTTACACTCACTTGTGTTTTGTTAAAATTAGGTGCTAAACTCTTCATATGACCTTGTCAGTGTCTGTGCAGCCAGCACTTAGCAGATGAGGCTGCGGTCTTGTTGTGTGCCTTTGAAAAGAAGTGTTACAATATGAACAGTAATGGTGTAATGAGTATAACCTGATAAAAAATAACCTGATAAAAATTGAACTTACCAAGAAAAATACCAAGAGAATGTCCACTGCCTCCAGTTTCTTCTATTCAATCAGAATTCAATAGGTAACAAACACTGTTTTTCTGAYTTCTAATTTCCAAAAATGTCCTCATCCCAAAATGGGATTATTGCTATGAAAAATCCAGCAATCCATATAGATAGAAGAATCACTATTGTCTGCTGCTTTCCAGGACGGATATTACTGAAGGGAAAGACAATCACTAAATACTTTTCCAAGGTCAGATATGTCTGGCCCCTCTACTCAGCCCTGGTGAGGCCTCATCTCGAGTACTGTGTCCGGTTCTGGGCTCCCCACTACAACAGAGACATGGAGCTACTGGAGAGAGTCCAGCGTAGGGCTACAARGAYGATCAGAGGGYTGGAGCACCTGCCCCATGAGGAACGGCTGCGAGAGCTGGGCCTCTTCAGCCTGGGGAAGAGAAGACTGAGGGGGGATCCTATCAATGTGTACAAGTACCTGAAGGGAGGGTGTCAAGGGGACAGGGACAAACTCTTTTCAGTTGTCCCATGTGACAGGACAAGAAGCAATGGGCAGGAACTGAAGCACAGGAAGTTCCGCCTGAMCGTGAGGGGGAATTTCTTCCCTGTGAGAGTGACGGAGCACTGGACCAGGTTGCCCAGAGAGGCTGTGGAGTCTGCTTCTCTAGAGCTCTTCAAGGCCTGCCTGGATGCAACCCTGTCTGCCATGCTCTAGGTGACCCTGCCGAGCGGGGAGGTTGGACTAGATGATCTCCAGAGGTCCCTTCCAACCTTACTGATTCTTTGATTCTATGATTCTATGATTCTGTGAACAAAAGGACACAGACCTCTGTAGGCAGGTAAACTTTTCATCCACAGCACAGTATATTTTTTATACTCTCCATGTATTTAACGTCAAAAACTCCAGTGAAGAGCAAATACACTCCCATTAGACAGTCAGCACCTATTTAAGAAACAGATTACACAGTTTACTGAAAATAGCAATGAAATGCTTCAGGTATAGTATACTTCAGTGCTATRTAAACTCTATCAGGTATACAAAAATAAGTTAACCCTGTAAGTCATGTGCTGTGGGGCTAGGTGTCCCCTGGTCACAGATAGGAGAGTGGAGGCTGATGTGAGGATGTGGGGAGAGGAAGTGTTGCCTAATCGGACTTCCATGAGCATGCAATAATTTGGGGTTAAAGTCCCTGGCTGTAGCCAGCACTGCAGCTTTTGTAGACAGCAGAGTGCTGACCCCCTTCACTGGCTGTGTTTGGCACATAAGCGTGCAGCCCTGGAGCACTCCTGCAGCAGAGTGCGGGCAATGCTCATGGTTCAGACACTACAGTGGCAGAAAGGTGAGAGCAAACTGGAGGAGTCTCAGGCAGAGTGCAGGAGAACTGCACTATAATAAATACACAGAAGATTTCAGACACCTTGCCAGGGATTCACCTCTTCTGATTTCACATGTCCACAATATGTATCTACTAACAAGGTGAATTTATTTTACCTGACTTCAGCTATTTACACAKCTTAGGATCTGATCCAGTCATGCTTTGTCTGTTTTCAGTTAGTGAAATCACTAAATACTTTTGGGACATAATTCATTTGACCTATTTTAAAAATCTTTCTTAGATAAATTGCATCTTCCACTGACTATAAAGAGAGCTCAAGGTGACTAATTCATATATACACATCAGCGCTGTAAGCATCTTAAATCAGGCAAAATAAAACATTTCCTGAATGAAGTTAACATACAGTCAGAAAGTAGAGCTTATAGGCTTGACCTACTTGAACCAAGAGAGAGATATTAACCTGGAAGTAGTAATAGGTCCCATATCTTTTTAAAGGGTTAATCGTCAGAGAACAGCATCACGCTATCGCATCAGGAACTTGCAATGAAGTATGACTTGGTCACAGCAAGTCTGAATTTGGTCTTCTTTGTTATTGGTTCCAGGGCTCTTAATCTGAAAAGGACTGCTGGACAAAATACTGTGCAACCATTTGGAAGTAACTGCATTTTCTGGATAATTATTAAATATTCAATTCAAAAATCACAGAAGGATTTATTAGCTAATGTGTCAAAAAAGAATATGATGATTTGACACATCATACAATAAATACAAACAGTAAGTAGTCTAGTGATAACTAGCTTGGGCATAATCTTTAATGTAAAATGAACAGTAATAATTAATAAAATAAAATGTTTAAGCTTGGTAGGTTCTTTGTATACATCTTAAATATCTGAAGTCAAGGAACTGAGCCACCTTAGTTCTTTTACACTCCTTTTCATTTAGAATATAAGACAATGGTGCAAAAGTAGATAATAATGTTTTACTTATTAAAWTTTTGATATCAGTATATTCACTTACATTTTTATCTATAATGCAGMTTGAAGACAATGGAATATACACAATATTATGTTATATATTATACTATACATATTATATAATACATAATATTGGAGCATATAAAGTATTATATGCTCATCAATTTATTATATATCCCTTTAGTATATGCTTACAACACAAAATTCTGATAGACAAGRTATGTGTCTTGTTTTCTGCTTTGATGAATGATCTCATTCCAATAATAAAAAGATTTCCAAAAACACATAATACAAGCTATGACCCACACAGATACTCTCAGAACATGGTTAGACAAGAGGTCCTCAAATGATGAAATACCACCCATTAATAGTGTGCATATTTGCACATGGAGAGCATAGGAGTAATACTGAAACTTTCTGAAGCAGCTGAAAGTAAAGAAATGAACATGTTATACAGCTGCTCAAATACAAGCCAATTCACAGTTATATATCAATTATGTGATCACATGCAAGGAATTGGAACAGAAGAAACTTTAACAAAACCATTCCTAGTGTCTCGTATAATAGGTATGTTGTGAGAGGCATTTAATYAAGGGAGGATTTATTAAGGAAGAGCTTAGGAGGTTTATAGCAGCTCATATCCTTTTGGTCCCTAATAATGAGACTTAGCTATAATGGTTGTGGTTGCAACTGCCTCTAATTTCCTTTACATCAGTGTAATACATAAGTAAGGTATTCCTKTTGGTTGATCCCTGACACGAGAGGAATGGTCAGTTTTGTTTTCACCAGCCTTTTAATGACTTTGCTACCCTCAATTTGTTGTCGACRTGTTCAGGCTGCTGTGCTTCATGCTAAGGTGCTTAAGAAGCAGATCTTTTATCACCCCTTGGCAGAAGGATTTTGCTTACATTAACAGATTGTGGAATGTCTGTGGATTGTGGTAATGAACATTTAAGGATCTCAGTGTATCAGATTTTAAGTATCTTAATTCCCTGAACATTATTTGAGTATAGTCCTCTGTTTCAGTGGAAGCGCATTCATAAAGACTTGTGGGACAGGATAGAAAGGCTCTGATACAGTAAAGCCTGCAAGAACATGGTTCTTTTAAAATGTATCTTTACATCCCATTGATTTCTGCAAGGTTTAAACACATAGTTTAGTGTTGCCTGAGTACTTGGATTTAACGATGTCTAACATTAAACCTGTCTATAAATGATGCATTTTTATATTGGGAAAYTGTTGCATAATGACTCAGTGTTCAATACAAAAAAAGAATCAAAAATCAAATAGTTAACCACATTCTTGTATTTATTTATAGTTCAAAACCTTCTCATTTTATTTGTGAAATGGTGCTGATGAATAATAAAAAAGAATATCAGAAAATAAAAACATGAAGGGTCGATCTGCAAGTAAAATTCAAATGTGATATATGTAAACAATTATATATCAATTTTTGCATATTGATGTGGACCTATTGATTTTATCCACCCTCTGCTGGTACATAAAGGTATGGACAGGAGCTGATTTATTTTTTATTTTTCAAGAAGTAGTAAAGAATGGAAAACAGAGTATAATATGAACTCTTTAGAAATAAAGTCAGAAAGAGCACTGCACTGCACAGTTGATCAGGATGCTTATTCATTGTGTAGAAGAAGTAAATATTTATATTTGGAAGTGATTCTATACTGAAGACCAAAATCAAAAAAAAAAAAAAAAAGCCTTAAGATTTGTCATCAAGAATGACCTTTTAACTACTCTTTTATACAGATGAAAGACATTTGAGTATATAGTGTTGCCGACACTTAAATCAGGGACTAAAGTTCAGAGGCACCCTGTATTACTGACAGGTTGCTGTGGCATATTATGAAGGAACAAGATATGTTTTATGACAGCAAAGTAAAATGGCTATGTGGCACACATTTTATCTTCTCTATAAACCCATGTGGCTTTTACTCATGTCCAAAATATAAGCACTTTTCTATTTCTAAAGTCATTTCCCATTTTTGGTGCTCTTGAATGAGATTTTCCACTTCTGCATGCTAGCCTTAAGGCTACAGTATCTCCAGACAAGTGAGCAGAGCTGCATTTATTCTTTCGTTCAGAACAAAAGAGTGCAATGGGCAGAAAAAGAAGTAATGTGATGCAATGTAGAAATGAGAAAACTAAATGAGGGGCATGTTTCCTTTCTCCTGTTTCTTTAAAATAGTGAAACACTTGATCTATTGTTGAAGAAATTGGGCTCCCAGCTGATGTAGTATGGAAAAGCAACACATTAGAACTGTTTCGCACATTTTTAAATGGTAAGAATATTATGATGTCTTCTTTTATTCTGTATATGAACATGTGGAAGAGGTTCTTCATATGTTGAAACGTTCCTGTATTTATATTTGGAATCTTGATCATTTCCAGGTCTGGAAAATATGTAATGTCATGATTTATAAACAAATTATATGAAACAGGGCTTTCTGTGGTTATCACTTCCGAAATTACACAAACAAGTATTTTTCTTAAATCATAGGTTTCAAAGAAACTCCTTTATCGCAAAATCCATATATATTCAGTAAGAATGATCCTACTACTTTCCATCATATAGAGCTTTTTAATGAAAGATTGTGTCATGGGGATATGCATTCATCCTGAACTCCCTTTTTAGCTATGATATTCAACAACCAATGCAATATCTATTAACAGAAACACAAGAAGTGAGTTGCAGAGGCAGTCTTTTGATCTCTTTCCTCAGGTGCTGAGCTCAGCTGCTCACAACTCCCAAGAGTGCCAGAGAAGCACAAAAAGAACAGAAGAACTTAATAAAGGGCAGATGTGGCATGTTCATGGCAGTTATAAACTGCCTTAAACAAAGCGAGAGAAATGCTGAGAAATGTGGAGCACTCAGTAATGTTAGTATGGAGCGCCAGGAGRCAATCCACTTTGCCAATGTAGCATGCCAGACAAAAAGAACAGGTTGTAAAGGTGCAAGGCAGGCAACCAGAGGGCACCTGTAAGTGGAAAGTTACACAGGGTTTTGGTTTCTGTTTTGCTGTAATGCAAACAAGAACAGGACAGAAATGGGTGTATATCACTATCTGAGTAGATCCTGAGCAAATGCTAATGGCAGTTAAAGACAACAATGAAAAAATGTTGGAGAAATATAGCCCTCCTCCTGCCTGTGACAAGGACTTCAACGGGACTTGCTGACTAGGAAGGACACACACTCCATACAGGGAAATACGCTATTAAATATCAGTAAAAAGAAAAGGTCTTTGTAATATTTTCTATTAAATGCATGCAAGCAAAACCAATACCTTTGGCCTTAAAAGCATTCAACTTGATAAAAATCCTAATGGTGACAGAGCCATGAAAAGACACTTTGTGCACTTGAATATATTCAGTAAGGGTTTCCTGAAGTGTTTGAAAGCAATCTTCATTCTGCAACATCCCAAAAGAGGTTCAGTCAACAAATTCAGTGTCAGGMATGTGCATGTGTTGTGAGGCTTCACAAACTCAGTAAGGCCAGAAACAGCAACAAAACATTTTTTAATGTTTTTTAATTTAATGGAAAAAACAAAGAAGCCATTTGAATAGATTATTTGATTAGCTGTAGTGCAAACAGGCAAAGAATAAGCAAAGTGACCTATAGCCACCTGACAGATGAAAATGCATATAGAAACCTACTATATTGAGTATGTCCATTATAGTGTACATGCCTCCAGCTGGACAATAACTTTTCAAGAGGTTGTTTTATCTGCACTGATGATATTTCAGAAAAAAAAAGTGCATGAAATACTAGAAGTGTGGACAGGAATTGAAATCCTGTCAAAGAGGTTCTAGTAAAAGGAATAAGAAAAACCTAGCTGTTCTATTCATAAGATGCTGCTGGCATAACCTGTAACTGATTCACAGCAATGGCAAGGGAGTGTATAAATGATATACTTTGATCAAATTTTAGAAAAGGGAGTTATCACAAATAAAAAAAAGCAAAACTACAGAGCCAAGTGATCTGTTTAGAAGCGAGACACCAATTGTTGATTTATTTGGAATGAATGTGGTGAAAGAAGAAAAGTAACCCATTCTAAAGAAAATATATCCACAATTCCAAATATGGGAGAAACACCTTAGTCTGGTAGGATGATAAAKGAAAGGCTGAACTTAAAGGCACTAATAGAGGAAATGAGTAACAACTTCTGCGTTTGTGAATACTAGAAACAACACTGCAAGGAGTCTGTGACAATTGTGACAATGTATGTAGCATCTAGCAAGGCCTTACAACCAAAACAGTGTTATTGTTATCGCTGTGTCAAGAAGATCATAGGACTGCTCATGTCAGACATAAGAAAAGATTAAACTMCAAGCTATAACCTCGGAAAAACTTTGGCCATAGGGCAGACGTATATTTGAAAYGAGTCCAAGACCAGGAATTCCTATATTTCCTATTTTTCTATTCTTTGACCTGTCTATAGGTCAAAAAGACCTAGTAGATATTCCTGCCTCAGCTATTCCCYGCACCCACTGAAGACACCTTATGAAATTAAGGTTACTTACTTAAGGCTCTTGTCACCGTAGTTAGAGAAACTGATAAGTTGTTTGTTTCAGTTCTAGGAACCTACAGGGGAGATTCTATTGCACAAGAATTTCAGATTTTCTTTGAGGATTAGATTGAGATTTGGTTTGGCTCCTGTTCTGCCCTAAGCCAAGYGACATTGTTTTACTTTTTTTCATGAGATTTTGTCTGTAAAAATTCTGGTTTGGGATTATATAATACCTATCTCATGAAATAAAAATGCCTGTCATCTTGTTAACATGGCTTCTGCAAAAATGAATGATTATTGAGTTCCCTTTGTCCTAGTTAATTCTAGCCCAGTTAGATTTTTTTGGATGCTGACACTATGTCTGTCTTACATTCTTTGCTCCTGTATTGTGTGTTGTGAACTGAATATGCCAGTCAGACAATCATTTTGACAGGCAGGCAGGTGGTACTATTACATTGGCAGTAACATACCTATCACAGTTAATATGCTCTCAGCTTAAAAATAACTGCAGTTTTCCTAGCTGGTCAAGGTTTATATAGAAGCAGAGCACATCCCATCCATATTTCAAAACAATGTCCTGTCTTATGATTACTCTCTTGCCCCTATGGTGGCTTATAGACTAGAATATTGATGGTAACAGTTACATTTGCTGCATTAATTCTGTGAATAATAATGAGACAAAAGGCTGTAATGCACTTCAAAAAGAATCTGAAAGGAAAATTTAAGCTGGTGYGGGTTCCACATGGTTGATTCAGTTATGTATCAAGAATAATTTGAGTTTTTGGAGTATTTGAGACATCCATGAGGAGCTGGCTGGTACAACATAGGACTTAGGAGAAACCTGTGGCCTCCTGGAGGAACAGTAGTTGGCCAAGCAGGATCAATATCCAAGGGAACCTCAAATGACACCAGGCACCTACATGTGGGCATCTGAACAAGCCAATGGTCAACACGGTCAGTGAGATCTGGAGAACAATTCATCCCAGTGTAGATTGGCTTTTGGTTAGCTGAATCACTCTCCAGACTGTTTTGACTAGGGTTTGATTCACTTACCTGATCATAGATGTCTAGTATTATTTGACATGTTCTATGGTATCTGAGATGCCTATGTGGGCAGGCAGATATGACACAGGACCTATGAGAGACCAAAGCCTTTCTGGACTGGCAGCTGGAGGTCAGATAAAATACCTTCAGGATCTCACACAGCAGACATCTGGCCTGTGGCACTGAGCTGGTCTCCTAAATTTCTCTTACTATAACGGGAACCTAAGACACCTTGTTCACCTTGCTACCCTTRGGCACTTACATATAGGAGTCTACAAAGAGGAGCAGAATGCCCTATGTATYGAGTTCCTCATGTACTTAAACACCATCAGTGTTTTTCACTGTGTGGCACAGGAGAAAAATAGCAAACAATGTATTGCAGGAAAGCTGTTAAGAACAATTTATGCATAATATTAGCTCCATTTTTAATTATCTGATAATTTCCAATGAAAACTTGACTTTTGCTCAAAGAACATGTTGAACATTCATATTAATTTGTTTGTCTTTTACTTAATAAAAAGTAGAGTGAATTGAAGCTCAGGTATTTAAAAACAACATTTGGTTCTTCCTTCGGACAGATTTTCAAGAAAAAGCAATATAGCACGGGATGACAATTAATCTTAAAAAAGATGATATACTCTTGCTTTTCAACACTGAATCCAGTGAATTTAGAAGATGCTCTTTTAGATGAGTGTGAATCTTCACAGGGAGCCACACACATGTACCAGAGAGTCACCAGAAAGATCCAAATTAAAGAAGAAACAAGAAAACTTTTGAATTCAAGCTTTATGTAAAAATACTTAGTTTAAAAAAATAAAGGGGCTGAATTATCAGTCCTGTGAAGTCATTATTTTATGAACCACCTCAAATAAAAGTTCACTGAGGTTCTAAACTACTTGTTACTATTTATTTATGTCCTTCTCATCTGCCCAAGTACCCTATCTGTGTTTGTTATACAATTTGTGCTCTTTTAATGCATTTTGATTGCTCCTAGGCTCACCAGTTGCGAACAACCGTAAAACTTAGTGAACTATATGGCTGTAAATTGTGCATTTGGGCCTGCTGCCTCAGTGTGTTGAGCACTCCTGTAAGRATAGAAATTAAAGGTATGTCCAGCATCTCATAGAATGATGATCAATACTTCACATGTCTTCATATGCCTGATATTATTTAGTGTACTATGTTAGTGAAATATTTCAGTTTTTACTTACAATAACTGAAGTTGCTGAAGATTTCCAAACTGATCGTCATAGAGGTGAGAAAGTGGATTGAAAGATAAGTTGCTAAAAGAAACCAGAACTGCTTCTTACTTCAAGAAAAAAAGGTAGAGTATGYTATAGCCTAAAATTCAATGAAGGACTCTCATTTATAACTTACAGCTTTTGTAAATACTTCAAGTCTTTAAAAACGTAATGTGGTAAATCTGTATCAAGTTGCTGAACAGATCCCTTGGAGAAATACAGAGAACAAAAGCAATCAGTTTCACTATCAGTGTTCCACTCTTCCATTTCAAAACACAAACTTGAAGAACTCTAAGATACAAATTTTATCTATTTTTATAGTCAAGGAGGCAAGCTACCTTATTTAACATTTTAATAGCATAAAAATGATCTTCGGTGGTTTGGTGATTGCTAGACATGGATCTTTTAGCTCTGATTCATCATAACTAATTCAGCTGAGGTATCTAATTTGGGAACCTGGTTGCCTGAGGGTTCCTCTATAATTTATGAACTTAATCATTGTTGAGAGGTGAGATGAAGCAAGTCCTAATTACATAGATGTGAAGTTTTCACATTTAATATAGGTAGAATATGGAAAAACAAAACAAAAATCTCAGCAAAAATCCCTCGGTAAATTCAGCACTGAAGATTGGCATTAGTGAACGATCTGTTCATTTCCTGGGAGTTTTCACTCAGCAAATCAGTGCCTTTAACAAGGCATATTAGTCATCACCCTCCTTCAACAGCTAGTAATACCCTGTTTCAGTCCTTTATATCATTGTAGTCACTGACAGCTCCCCTTTTCCTCTAAACTTTCTCTTCTTTTTCAGGTTTCTACACCTTCTGCAGCCGTTTCATGTTTCTGCCTAAACATGTCATGCCAGAAAACGAGGTAACCAAACCCCAGATGCTGTGTGACTACTCTATATGCAGATGAAGCTAATGCACACATGCTTATCCCTTGGGGGGGAAGTGGTAGTCTCAAATCTTAAAAGAGGTGCCTAAGTTCCCCAGAGAGCTGCTGGGAAGAGATTGGTTCACCTGCAAAGCACAGCAGGGCTGCATGGGTGCCCTATACCCTCTGTAAGCTGTACAGGGAATCTAGGTATCCACAGCGAGTGATCTAAATGAAGTTAAAAATGTAGTATTGGCTCCAGAGGACCCAAATGAAGCTGGTGTGGAAAAAACATGTTCCCAGAAGGGAGGCAGTCTGATACTCACTTGGATGCAGAGAGACCTTGTTTTTCAGCCCATGCATTTTGGATTGTGTCTGTTGTAAAAACCAGGAGGTCTTAGAACTATAAGGTTCTTCTCTCCTCATTGCTGTCCTCCTACTACTACCTATAGCTCCCCCTTGGCCAGTATATTTCTGGCCTTGTGCCTGTGATTCCACATGGTTTCTTGGCCCAGATTTAACAGGAAAGGTAAAATACACTCACAGATATGTAATAGCTCAACCTCTATAATATAAAAATAGATTTTAGAAAACTCACAATTCAGCCAAATCTTTTAATGAGGAAAAGGTATTGGCAGGCACGAAGTGAATTTGAGTTCCACAAAGAAACCTGTAAAATAAAATATATATTAGAATAAGTATTTATTGATTCACTTTAATATAGAGTACTAATTTCATGTTTTGGTATGACTGCTTAGCTTTTTACTTTTCCTAGTTGTATTAGAAGTTACGTAGGACCCTAGTTAATTTTTACAAGCTGTAACAGGGTCTATTATTGCAGTCAATGTAAAAGAAACCTACACAGGGCTAAGTAGTTAAGTAGAACTTTCCTGAACTTTAATTAAAAGTAAGCAATAAGTAATAAGGAACAAGTAAAAGAGTAGTAGGGAATTTTATTTGATTAAAGGCCATCATTTGATTTGCTGTCTAGACAGAAATTTTACATGTTCAAATTTAGATTTTTCTGCTCTTGTTCTGGCTGAGTTTCATACAGTCCTACTTCAGGGAACTCTGTTTCTTCACCAATAAAACATCATGTGTATAACACGAGGGAATATTTTGTATTTCTTAATCTGCAGAATTCTTTCTTCATGATCCTCTTTCAACCTCTATTTATCCTGTCATGTGTAATTATACAGGGATATAGCTAAATTTTAAAAAGATTGAATTATATTACCATATATATTTAATTTTATCGGGAACAAGATCTTTTGCTCAAGTTTCCTACACGGTGAAAACACACTCTGAAGGAGTGTGTACTAATTCAACAACAACAACAACAAATCTGCAAGTTGAGATATAGGCACTCTCTTATTGTTTCTGCTTTGTGACCAGAATGCAAGTAAAAGGACTTAGCGGTGTTTAAAAACATCTTGCAATCTGATCACAAGGCAGAAATAATACATAGTGATTATTTTGTTTGTGGGAACAAGTGATATCATGATARTTGCCAAGAAGTTCCATACAAAAATTTAAATAATTATAAAGAATATCTCATTGACAAAAGCTGAGCTATTTTGATTAGACTGCAACTGAGACAAATGCTGTGTTGAGCCTTGTGAGTCACACATATTGAAAAGATTTTTATCGTTTATTTTTATATAATTTTTTTACTTACAATACAGCAAGCACATCACATTCCAGGAAAGTGGTATTAGTTAAGATCTTAGTATGATTGCCTTCAAAATCCCTAAATAACAATAGGCAAAGTGGTTTTATTCACAGGTTRTATAATAATTTCAAAAGAGGGAATTTAAGCTCTGGGTTCATCTTGGTTTTTTGGATTTTCCTTTATTTATTTCTTCCCAAATTATCCCTAATTTATTACCTAGATTCTGAACATGAAGGTAAATATCAAACAAAGCAAATTATGCCTTTTCCTTTGTTGTAATTTTGTTTCTGTTTATGGCCCAGCTCACCAACCCATTCCTTCCTCCTGTCCCATTGTCCCCCTATTTCAGCAATAACAGGCCAATACCTGCGGCATTTCTTAAGTGTAGTCTGCATATTGGGAAAAATAGAGATCACTAAGTGGAGATTTTACATTTAATTTTTTGTTCTTTTTCTTAGAATGTGATCCTGTGCCTCTACTCAGCCCTGCTGAGGCCTCATCTCAAGTAGTGTGTCCAGTTCTGGGCTCCCCACTACAACAGAGACATGGAGCTACTGGAGAGAGTCCAGCGTAGGGCTACAAGGATGATCAGAGGGTTGGAGCACCTGCCCTATGAGGAACAGCTGCAAGAGCTGGGCCTCTTCAGCCTGGGGAAGAGAAGCCTGAGGGGGGATCTTATCAATGTGTACAAGTACCTGAAGGGAGGGTGTCARGGGGACGGGGACAAACTCTTTTCAGTTGTCCCGTGTGACAGGACAAGAGGCAATGGGCAGAAATTGAAGCACAGGAAGTTCCGCCTGAACGTGAGGGGGAATTTCTTCCCTGTGAGAGTGACGGAGCACTGGCACAGGTTGCCCAGAGAGGTTGTGGAGTCTCCTTCTCTGGAGATATTTAAAACCCGCCTGGATGCAACCCTGTCTAACGTGSTCTAGGTGACGCTGCTTGAGCAGGGAGGTTGGACTAGATGATCTCCAGAGGTCCCTTCTATGATTCTATGATATATAAAAGAACGTTCCATTGTTGCTACTTCTGATGCAAAGACTTTTTTGGGGGAGGGAAAGCTAATTCAAGTAGCACAGTTTGTTCGTGTCTGTTTGGAGGAAGCTCTTAGGGCAGAATAGATTCTCAAGAACTTGGGTATATATTATGACTGATAAAAAGGCAATTGTCCACAAGCTTTTTGTGATTTCCCCAGGTATTACACTAGTATTCTCTTACATATGATATGTACCTTCATGTGCATATCCTGGTACCTGCCGTTATTTAGAAATGTCAACATTGACATTTTGAATTCCTGGTACTCCCTATTCCATCTGAAGAAAGTTCTGATACAATTGTTCCAGGTGGGATTTCAACATATATTTATATACTAGTCCATTGTAACATATGTCCATTGCAGTAACTGATGTTCTTTCCATTGGAAAACTAAAGTGAAAGACAGAATTTTGCTAAACACGAGAGTCATGAGAACAAGAAGCAGCTCTAAAGATTTAGGTTGGCAGATAATTGGTATTTTTCAGAGCATCATTTGAAATATAGTGGAGTCCAATTTTCAAGGTTATACTTTTCAGATTGTCACACCTTTAAAAGTGGTTTGGTCTAACAGAATAAGCAAATGTGGAATTTTTATCTTCACAGAAAAGATATTTATTTATCAAACTTTTGCATATTTTACTTACATCCAATTAGTTAGAGGCATTTGAGAATAGATTTTCTTGGGAAGAGACTCAAGCAAATTCCTTATCATTGACCTTCATAAAGTAAAATATGATTATAAAACAAGACTTTTTATCATACTTTATAACAAAATASGCAAGTATAACAAAGATAAAAATATAAGCTTTTGAGAAAAGCAGCTGGGATTAGATTTAGTTATATTACTTTAAAATTTGAGGTAAATTGAGATTTTATAGAAGCTACACAAGAAAAAAGATTTCTTAAGTTGACAGTAACAAATCAAAGCACAGGAAATTATCTTTTTATGCTGGCTTATTAATGTCTTTTATTTATAAGCAATGATTATGTTGAATGACTGAGAAAGATACTAAATTGACTAACTTGAAAAAAGTTGTTCATTGAATGATTTACATTCTCAGTACTAACACTGTGGGTTTCCTCCACACCCTATCTCCTTCTTCACTATTTCTTGTGGGAGCAGGTAAGGGTGGGAAGCTCCTCCTGCATTTGTTTCAGTGCTGGCTCTGCGGAGTCTGGTCTGTTGGCTGCTGGAGCCAGCTGCAATGACAGCCACTGCCTGGCAGAAGCTTGGCTGAGACAGCAGACTCATTGGATCATTAAAGACAAAAAAGTTTTCATCTCCTCTTCCCTGAACCAATGATAGTGGGTAAAGCATTAGAAAAATGTCCTTTTATGAATAGTTTTGGGCTGCACAGGGTTTTTGCTATGATTCAATGAACAACCTTTTCCTAGGTCTTAAACATATCCTTTTTAGAGTAAGACATAATAGCAATACTTTATGTTTACATACACTAATCTCTCAAAATGCCAATAACTATTTTTTGTTCAAAACTTGGTAAGGAACCTGAAAAATTAGCCTGATTTTCAAAGACACTGAGCTTGTATGAGCTGCTGGAAGTAGTAGAGGTACCTGGATTTTGAGAAACAGTGCTTAATAATGWTATAAAAAAAATGGTCAATATGCTTTGTGAGTATCGACTGCTCAGGGTCCGTCAGGTAAACATACTAAAGAAAGTTTATGATGGGAGAATAATGATATGAAAAGAAATTCAGTGATTTGTCTTTGTCCCAAAGTACAATAGAGTGACAGTAGGTGTAAAAATCTGGGAAGTGCTCACTTCTAACATACATCTCAAGCTAGAGGATTATGCTGAATAGTGATTGAATGAGCGTTTGAAAGGAGAAGTGTAGATGCAATTCACTCTTTYTGTGGAAGGATGTTTCCTCTGTGATACCGTACAGGCAAAGTACCCTACAAATTGGTATGAAAAGGCAAAATAAAGAAATATTGTAATCACAACTTCTGAAGCCTGTATAGTCCAAAGAATGCTTTCCTTGATATTTTTTAAATGCAATTATGCTGTAGAAATATGGTATAGATAAGGCAAGAAGGACAAGGTAATCATGTTTCATTAACTTTTTATAATTGCAGATGTTTCATAATCCCACATTTATCCCCTTCTGCCATTTTAAGAGCACTACTAAATTAATGCCTGGTGTAACACCATGGAAGTCAGATTCAATATTTTCCACCAGAACAGAACATTCTAATGACTTCTTCTGAAGCTGTTCTCTATGCATCTGTCTCCAGGGTGTGTCATTTCCCATTTCTTGATTACAGTTTTGGAATAGAAGATCATAGAGTATAAAAAGAAGATATAAAATAGAAAGCACTGAAGGCTGACGAGAAAAGCCAATACTATTCTAGGCTACAGGCATATTATTTTGAATTGAGAACAGTTATCCTTCTTAGCACATTTATATTAAGATAGCTTGCACCTGGTGATGCACCTCAGCTGAAAATTAGTGGCATATATACTTTGATTAAATAAAATTGGTTCTAGCATATTTGTTTTTCCCATTTGGTTCTTTCCCATTCTTCAAATAATACATTATATCTTGAAGGTTGCTAATCTGTTCTGGGGAAAGCAGCTTGAGCTGTCATTAGGAACTRTCTAATAAAGGCATATACCATCAAATAGGAATCAAGAGCTAAATTCAGATACTGTGTACTTATAGGATATGTGAGGATTTATTTTATGCCTGGTATATGAATTCTTATTCTTGGAGCTGTCATTGTTTTTTCATATAGATTACGTACCTGATAGTTTTGTATGTGTGCCTTAATACTATAAGAATTTATCCGAGAGATGCCAAGTACAGAGCACATTGATTTTTTATTATCAACTGTGTTTAAACAGAACACAGTTCATTTTACCTCACAATGTGATATATACAAATGTTTCCCTTCTTTGTAACTTCATGAAGGGCAGACTAGTTCCTACAGGAACTTAGAGAAAGCTAACTTGAAAGCTCTCCAAGTCAAATTCCAATAAAAAGGCCATCTTACTATATAAAGAACACAGAAGACACCACCCATCTTGAAAAAATGTACCCGTGGTCTAYGAGAGGATTGACTATAAAGGAGAACTTGCAATGTTTATAGCTTATTGCATAATTTTGCAATCAGTTTCCATGGTAGCCTAGCACTTAAAAAAAAAAAAAATGAAAGAATTGAAAAGGTTGCATTATTTAACCTTCTAAAACAGTAAGTTGTAGTATTACCACAAAATGGCAGTATTACTTATTAGACAAGCTTATCTTSTCCTTACTTATTTTTCTGTGACGGGGGGGAGACCAGATCTCTATGTATTGCTTAAAAACTGCCTGCATCTGTGCACATTTGGATAGAGGGGAGACCAACATGATCAAACATCAATTTCAAAAGCAATTGCTGTGCTATACAGTTATAAAGGTGATCACCCAAGTGACTGTATGTTGATTGTATGCATTCCACATGTGCTGGTACCTATGCAATATTTTAATAAACTGTCAAGATACTTGTATTTTATTCACTTCTGTATACTTGATGAAAACTTAATCTGGAAGAAAATGGATCTGGTTGTGTATAAGTAATCTAAAAAAAAATGGAAACTGATAAATTAACTCTAGGTCTTAACTGGTTAGCGTTGCAACTTTCAAAAATTAGACTTCAGATCCAGATGCATCTGACAGAAGGTCAGAGCCTGCAAAGGACTTTGGGTGCATTACATTGCCTGTGAAGCCTGGGTAAGCTCAGCTTCCCCATCATCGGTTCTTCTTGTTCAAATCCTGAATGCAGGCTTGAGTGCCCCCACAGGGTTAGCTGAGAGAAGACAGTCCTCCCTTTTGGCTATTGACAGTTGAACAAGCTAGCTGAAGGCCAGCAAATTTCAAGTACTACTCTTTTAAATATTCTCCTTGCTTCTGTCATCCAGATATATCGTYGAGAATTTCTCAAACTAAGAAGTATTCAGCCTTATGTAAATTTTGACAACTTATAAAACAGGAGCTGGCAACATGAAATAGCAAGCTGTCAGTCATTGTTAAGAATGAATAATCCTGAAATTCCCTCTTCGGTAACTTCAGTAAATTTTGGTGGTTGCCCATTACCCAACTTCTAGCTGCAAACAGTGATYTTTAGTGAGTGGCCTGGGGCTGACAGACTTTAAGCAACAGGAATGACAAACCTGAAGAACAGCATTCAACCTACCTATTTGTAAACACCTGCAGTACAAATAGCCACATCTTAGCTAACACTCCAAATTCTCTTTGGAGGACAGAAGTAAACATGTTCTGTGTGCAATTCACATGACCTGTATTAGATGACTGGTCTACATTGTTGACACATATATTAGGTCAGATGAATCCTGCCCTAAAATGAACCTTGTAGCAAAGTACTCGCAGCATTCACTGCATCCTTAAATCATCTAGTACATGTTTACAGTGGGTTGGCCCATTCCACAATCTCTGAAAGCAGATGGTCCATATTTAGTAGTTTAGAGGTATGCAGAGTGCATTCAGCCATCTCTTTGTTTCTAAAGCAGTTTTAGATCTGAGAGCAGAGGGAACTCTTCCTACAGGAGAGTTACATTACTTGAAACAAGTGGAGCAGACTTTAAATTAACAGTAGTACATTCTAGTTCTGGTTCCATGCAGCTGCAATGTTCTGGAACCTAGGAAAAGGAATGAAAGATTTCTTGATTTTATGTCTTACGTATCAGTAGCCAAGCACTTCTGATCAGATGGAGTGTCATTTTGAGATTTCTTCATAGAAAGACATCGAACATCTAGATGCAAAAAAAAAAATCCAGAATTACCTTAGTAAGGTTCACTTATCAGGAAGGCTATAAACACTGATGCTGCACATCCTGGGACCGCAGTGCTTTGCATATAGTGAAAGCAAGTATAAGATAAATTAAATTTTAAATCCTGCTCTCCATAAGCAGAGTACTAGCTAGATAAGTGTAAGTAAGTGAAAAACAATATGTGCTTAATGTACATACATATATATTTATATATATATATAAAAGTATATGTGTATGTGTGTGTGTTTGTGTGTGTCTGTGTGTATACACCTGTGCATTTGATTGCACCAAACTCAATGAATGAATACACATCGAGACCTCAAACTTCAGGCAAAACAATGGAAAATAATGAGAACATATCATGACTGAAATAGCTGAATTAACTGGCAATTTTCCAAGTTATATGAGATTAGAGAGGGAATCAGTTAAAATTTATAAAGCATGGAAATTTATTTTGAATAGATTGGCAGAATATCAACCTTTGTTGGTACACYGGGGTGTGGTTTGGAGCTAAACATAGGCAAATGGTAAACAGAGAAAAGTCATCAAAACAAATGAACACATACCAAGTTAGTAGTTTAGAGATGATCGTAATGAAGAAGGAAAGAAGCATATGGAGTGGATTTGAGATAYCTAGTACAAGGAGTGAAAGAACTGTAATTTCACTAGGAAGTAGGTGGCAACGGAAGACTGAGAGCAGGAGACAGTAGAGTTGACACRTTAGCTTCTGATCCAACATGTTGTAGAGTCACAAGAGAAGTCAAATGTAATGGAGGGGGACCATGCACCAAAATAGGGATCATTTATTAGCCAAAAARGAGAGTGGTCTTGTTGCTCTGACTTACTCCTTGCCCTTTTGGTTTGAGGGTGCATTTGTCTACACAAAGTGTCTTACAACACTTGAAATCACAGTATAATAAAAATTCGTCCTTTCACTAGTAGAGAGCTTTATGACGTACCCTTACTTATCTACAGGAYTCAGTGCACTCACTTTGAAAGTTTCCCCACACAGATATGGGTGATCAGGAGTAGCTAGCATGGATTCACCAAGGGGAAATCCTGCTTCACCAATYTGATAGCCTTCTGTGATGGAATGACTGGCTGGGTGGATGAGGGGAGAGCAGTGGATGTTGTGTACCTTGACTTCAGCAAGGCTTTTGACACTGTCTCCCATAACATCCTCCTAGAGAAGCTCTGGAAGTGTGGGTTAGATGAGTGGACAGTGAGGTGGATTGGGAACTGGCTGAAAGGCAGAGCTCAGAGGGTCGTCGACAGTGGCGTGGAGTCAAGCTGGAGGCCTGTGGCTAGTGGAGTTCCCCAGGGCTCAGTACGGGGTCCCATCCTGTTCAACTTCTTCATCAATGACTTGGATGAGGGGACAGAGTGCCTCCTCAGCAAGTTTGCTGATGAAACCAAGCTGGGAGGAGTGGCTGAGACACCCGAGGGCTGTGCTGCCATTCAGAGAGACCTGGACAGAGACGTTGGGCGGAGAGGAACCTCCTGAGGTTCAACAAGGGCAAGTGCAGGGTCCTGCACCTAGGGAAAAATAACGCTAGGCACCAGTACAAGCTGGAGGCTGACCTGCTGGAGAGCAGCTCTGCAGAGAGAGACCTGGGAGTGCTGGTGGATGACAAATTGACCATTAGCCAGCAGTGTGCCCTTGTGGTCAATGATCTCCTGGGGTGCATTGGGAAGATTGTTGCCAGCAGGTGGAGGGAGGTGATCCTGCTCCTCCACTCAGCCCTGGTGAGGCTTCATCTTGAGTACTGTGTCCGGTTCTGGGCTCCCCACCACAAGAGAGACATGGAGCTACTGGAGAGAGTCCAGCGTAGGGCTGCAAAGATGATCAGAGGGCTGGAGCACCTGCCCTATGAGGAACGGCTGCGAGAGCTGGGCCTCTTCAGCCTGGGGAAGAGAAGCCTGAGGGGGGATCTTATCAATGTGTACAAGTACCTGAAGGGAGGGTGTCAAGGGGACAGGGACAAACTCTTTTCAGCTGTCCCATGTGACAGGACGAGAGGCAATGGGCAGAAATTGAAGCACAGGAAGTTCAGCCTGACCATGAGGGGGAATTTCTTCCCTGTGAGAGTGACAGAGCACTGGCACAGGTTGCCCAGAGAGGTTGTGGAGTCTCTTTGTCTGGAGTTCTTCAAGGCCCGCCTGGATGCAACCCTGTCTACCATGCTGTAGGTGACCCTGCTGAGCAGGGAGGTTGGACTAGATGATCTCCAGAGGTCCCTTCCAMCCTTACTGATTCTATGATTCTATGATTATCCACTGTCCACCAGCAGAGGTTAATGTGGCCAGGATTCCACAGAAATTTCACCACTGGAGTCTGTGTGGGACATGCCTTTAAACACTGTCTGTTTTCTTTCTTACCCAGCAGAGTGTAATTCCTTCATTCATTGAAGTAATTAAGATATAAAGAAATTACATTGAAATCTCAAACTTCTCAGGCTTGCAGATCTTCTGAGGATTATGCAGTGTGCCTTAGCTGGAGGAACACATCCCAGCACCAGATTTGGTTTCTGCATACTTWTAGATGTTGCTCTACTTGTCACAGTTCTCTTCATCTGCACCATTCCCACAGTCATTTATGCCATCACAATGAAATGCCTGCAGGAGGCATATTTTATAATTTCCGCATGGCAAATAACCATTTTGGTGGACAGAACCAGCTGAAATGCCTTCGATCAGTCAGGRTGCTGAAAAAATATGGGAAGTCATGTTCTATATATGACAGCATGTGATGAATTAGAAGGGTCTGATAAAACTGCAACCACAGCAAGCAGTTGAATAATTTCATTCTCACTTTAAAATATGCCATTTCAATTTTGCCACTTGTTTTATGGCATTGACTAGAAATGGCTTATCACCACTGAAATTTAGAAAAGACAGCTTAAAGTTTCTCCTCTTTTTTTCCATCTCTGCGAAACAAATAGCTAGCTAGAAAAAAAAAATCATCAGTGTACTTTTCTGGTAGACTGATTCCTCAATGATATGGACATGAAGTAGCAAAACTCTGCTGCATGGCAGCAGCTGGACAGGATAGTGGTATTTTGGTGCTACTAAGCTGAAGTAATGGAAGTCTTACGTGAGGAGAATTTCCAGCTGGAGCATGTGGAAAGCTATATCTCCCATGTTGAAAGCGGTTGAGCAACGGAGATATATTCACTTAACCATTAGAGAGATACAACTTGTAAAAAAAAATCATCAGATCTCCTAGTTACAGTAAAAGYTTTGGGCAATTTGTAAGTCAAATCTTGGTATGAATCTGCGACGTGTGGTCTCAGATTTATGGTTGTTCTTTCAGGATTTTTTACAGTAATGGAATTAGATTTATAGTCTTGTGAATCACTCATTTAGACAAGATGTTCAAAGTAAGAGAATGATTTTTATTTCCTGTATAGGACACTTCACAGATGAATGGAATTCTGCAGAACATTTGCTGAAAATCTGCTATATCTTTTCATCATAGTTATGAAGCATATGCCCATTCTCAGAAGCACTTTTTCYTCTCCACAAAGTCTACAGGAGCTTTTATTACCAAAAAAGCCTAATGAAATAACCTTAAAACTGCAAAAAGCAAAACAAACAAAACATAGCAAAGCTCTCTACATCATACAGAACTRGTTATTACAGTTTTTATTCATTAGCAACTTCTTTGAAAAATGAAGTTCAAATTTGATCAAACAAATATAGTCTTTGTTGAACTGATGGGTCTATAGACCCACCTTGCAAAGACAGACAGGTTGACTTAAACAAGACTCCTTTGGGACTATGTACAAGATTAAAGTGAAGCATATGGGATAAAATTACAGGGAAAAGAGACAGAAACAAAAGGAAGTAATTTAATTCCCATGAAGCCAGAAGATGTTTAGGGGATATGTAATATCAGCACTTATAGAAAGGGTAGGAGTTCAGCTAAACAGTAATTTTTAACTAGAGAGTACGTTTTAGTCTTATCTAAGTAACATTGTCCTAATAATATTCTTTTTTTGCACAATGCAAAGAATTGAGGTTGGGACACAAGACGACAGGAGACGAAATATATAGTTGATTTCAAAAACAGACTTGAGTTTCAATACAAGATTCATTTTTTGGGGGACAAAAAAACTTGTCAAGATACACCTTGCCTCTCAAAGTGAAATACCACTAACATTCTTTTGTTACAACACTTACAGACTGAGGAAGAGTTTTGAACTAATTTATCTGGAAGCTCCTGTTGGAATTCAATATTTGAATAAAATCAGATAGTTTAGATTGGTAAAGCTATAGATCTTTGTATACCAGTGTTTTGAATAATGTTACAATTAGATTCTGATAGCGTGATTTAGTTAGGTTAGATTCAGATAGTTACCAAACTATTCTGATTGACAGTCATCAGATTCTTTATGATACTGTCAGTACTTCTACTTTTTGGACCTATGTTTTTGTGGATCACGTATCAGAGAAAGATTTTTTCCTTAAACAGTCTAAACTTCTAAGTTTGTACAATATATCAGCCTTGGGTATATTACAAAGGAAAAAAAGTACAGTTGTTGGAAAAGAACATAAACCATATTCTTATTGTTTTTGTGGTAAAGATAATCATAGAAAAGTGTGTAAAATTTAATATTTTAGCAGAAATAGGCTCTCGCAGCTGTTCCTCATACGGCAGGTGCTCCAGCCCTCTATCATCCTTGTAGCCCTATGCTGGACTCTCTCCAGTAGCTCCATGTCTCTGKTGTAGTGGGGAGCCCAGAACTGGACACAGTACTCGARATGAAGCCTCACCAGGGCTGAGTAGAGGAGCAGGATCAGATCACCTCCCTCGACCTGCTGGCAACAATCTTCCCAATAGGCAGAACAGGCTCAGCCAGAGGCCGGGTGAAGGCAGGGGAGGCAAATCATGAAATTGTCATGACAAATGACATTGACAAATCATGACATTGAAATAGAGTAATTACATTAAACAGAGGGGGAAACAAAATAAAACAGCAGCAATTGTTTATGAATGACTCTACTGATGCATTTCTAGAGAAGCATACCATAAAACTCAGTTCACTATGACTGGTTCCCAGGTGAAATGTATACTAGAAAGGTAGTCTTCTACCAAACTGAAGGGCAGTTTAAAGCCAGAGTTTATAGAGATCGGTAACTAAGGGAAGGCCCCATGCTCTGTAATTAAGCCACAAGGTATTTTGGCACTGGAAAAACCTTTCTTTCTGTATTAATTCAGAAATAGAAAAAGCACTGTTATGAAACATTCTTTCAAAGTTCACATATATGTTCAGTGCGGCTTGACAGCCAGTTTCAAAAGAACCGAATGTATCCATTAATTCTCAAGAAAAGTAAAGCTACAACAGAATGAATGTGTAGTAGTGGAGCTGAAAATTAATCCTGAGCCTCTTTTCATTCTCAGTATTCATTTAATTGCCCTTGTAGACAAGATACCAGCTAGTACTCAAACAGAAAGGGCTTGCTCTGTTAGTTTTCTCTTTGAAYCCCCAAACTCATTTTAACTTGTCTTAATCTGCTCTTTTGTTAAGCATAGTGTAGTTACAGAACTCTGATAGATGCAGTTGTTCCTAACACACTTTCCATTAAAGATCACACAAAAACGGTTGTATCATCTGTTGGATACCCACATGCATTCTCATCAGTGTCTGAAGTAGTATCTGGAGCCATTCTGTAAGACTCTTGATTTACTGCCCCTCAGACAGCACTTTGGCTGATGAATATACACAGATAAAARCAGCAGCTTCTCTTTCAGAGCAATAATACCATAAAAGCAGTTTTCATTCACTATGTGATAAAATTCAGTCTTCAGATTTCTGCCTATGATTGAGTTGTTCCTACTCTCTAATCTCATCTCAAATTTCTGAGAAACCATGTTACACATCATTGAGGCTCAGTGAGGTTCAAACAACATATGCACAGTTCTCGAAAATGTCATTGTTATTCAGTATTCTTTAATGGAACAAGTCTGTAAATTCAGTGAAAATTTAGTATAAATGCAAGCAAAATGTATGGTGTATTTCAGCGGTTGTGGTTTTAAAAACAGTTTTGATTAAAGCAAAAACACTGAAACATTTTCTGCAAATGTCCAAGTTCTGCTAAAGCTCTCTGGAGCAGTAAGACAGATCCAGACATTTCAGCAAAGGCTAAAATTTGTACTGTGAGAACACCTTGTTAATAGCTTTGAGCTGTTGTAACAGACGTAATTAAGGCACATTTCAGATGACAACAGACTCTTTTCTGATCCCATTGTCACTTCTCCAAGGTGACAGTGAGAGCAGACAGGTCAGTGCACTCAGCTTCAAAATCAYTGAAATACCATATCTTGAGAGACAGCTATCATTAAGTTCACATACTACTCAGGAAGGAATGTATAAGAAGAGGCAGAGGGGAAAAGAAGGAAAACAATCAAGCGATAAAAATGAATTATAAACCTGTGAGATTGACTTAAAAAATTGAAAAATGAAGAGAGAAATTCTCACATTTCTGGATCCTGTTTCAATGCAGACACACACTGAAACACACAAAAAATATTTATTTGTGCATAAATCTAAGTTTTCATGAATATCTCCCCCCCCCCCAATATATTTCCTTAGTGAGGGAAAGAAAGACTTGTTTTTGTATCAAATTTTCATTGGAAAAAACAACTCCATAGATTCAAACTACTGGTTAAAATGATGTTTGATGACTGCCAGAATTTCTTGTGTCACAGAATTTTGAAAATTACTTTTTGRTTGTCCATGTAATGGCCTGAACAGTAAGCAGGACTGAAATGATAATGTAATTTAGATATTGCCCATTTGTGAATTTTATACAATCTGCATAAATTGGCTCTAGTCATCTAATTGCATATTAATCTAAAACATACTTGCCTTAGGGTTCCGACATTTACTACAGTGGCAGACTTCATCTCCAGCGCTCCACAGAAAACCAACATGAYGAACCTCTTTTTGAAATAAATTGAGCCTTTACCAGGTTACTTTTTTCCCCTAGTGGAAAGGTGAGTCACATTATAATTTATGCTCAGTGGATGTATGACACTTAAAAAAATGGTTCATTGTTACATTTATAATAGCCAGTTGTTTATTACCAGAACTGACAATACAACCCATCATTAGCCTSTATCAGTAATGGTATTATTACTTAACCATAATATATTGCATAATTATTAAGGTCTAGACTGTAAATCCCTTCCTGACACTGAGAAGCAGTTGCTCGCTGAAGAAGTCCTATAGCTGCTGTGAACAGCAGTTCACCAAAGAAAGAAAAAGCTTAAAAATGGTGCTTAAATATTTTATCTTTAAATTTGTCAAGCATAGAATCTCTAGGCAGTGATAAAAAAGAGCCTGAAATCAGTGTTAAAGATACCTATTCTCACAATTACAACAGAAGATCATCCTGAGTTTCTCATCAGTTCAGGCAGATAACACTTGCTCAGGTGCTGACATCTTAGACACAGTTCTGCATGACAAAGCATGACAAAGTTAGGGCTCTGATCTCTTCTCGCTCGGTAGCACCCGGTTTCGTTTCCCCAGCATGCCTTGGATGTGGTGCAACTACTTTCCACAGGTCCTGGCATGCTCAAGAGCCTTCTGTGAAGTTTTCCTTTTGGCTGGAACACTTTGTGTCACAGTGCAGAGAGCTTTTGGGGCGTGAAAGATGCAAACCAGAGTTGTTTATCGCCAGCCATTAGAGGGCAGTAAAATACCATTTTTTTAATGTCTCATCAATTTACAAGCACTAAATTCTAAGGGTGCATTTTGAAGGCTGACCAGCCACTCAAACATCAACAGCATTTATCATCAATTAATATTTTCCACTCTTTTAGAGTGGAATCATMCATTTGTGCTAGGAATTTTAGAGTATGTATCTAGTAAGGGCTAAACAGCCCACATTCAGTACTCATTTATTATTGACTGGAGAGCTTATAAGAAATATTGAGCTCTCAGTAACGCAGCTATTTGCTTGTCTGCAGTTTTATTTATGGCAAAAGCAATTCGAAAGAACAGCAAGCTGGATATTCTCATTTTCTCTAGTACAATAATAAATAAATAAGCATATATTTGATGATTTGTAAATAGGCAAGATAATAAGAGATGTTTCGTTAATAAATTATTTCAAACTTTTGTTTCTGCTTATCAAGCTTCTGATGATGAAAGAATATATTGATCTGTGTAATGAAAAATGTGCTGTTACACATTCTACATTCTTCATTAATCACACTTTCTATTATTATATATATTCTTTATTAATATTTTATTTTTAAAAACTGTTTAACTAAAGAACTTTTCACAAGTAGAGAAATTACCATTCATGAGCTAATTMCAGTAAGAACCATTTACTCATTTTTTGTAATAATTCAAGAATGATAAAGTTTTGTTTAAATGAAATACTGATGCTTCTACTTGCATGTTATTATTAAAGTAATGTTTCTATGAGAAAAGAACTTTTCTCATAGAAGCAAAGTTTTAGGCAATTACTTCTGACATTCAAAATTCTTTCTCAAATGTATACTTCTAATTTTTAGTGTGCTTATGCTGAAAGGATTTCAYGGCCAAATTATCACAAATTTTGCTGCAATTGGCGAAATAGTGAATTAATATCTATGAAAACTCAGTTGTTAAATTAAACATTTATTTTTTCACAAAATATGTAGAAAATTCATTATGCTAGTGGTATGAAACTCACTCTTTACAGTAATGCTTCATTAAAGTATTTTTTCAGAAAGAATTAATTTGTCATTTAGTCTTGCCTTTGATTAATTCCATTTCATCAAAATTTACAGTAATCTTATTGGACAATGCAGTCATTTCATGAAATCAAGTTTCTTTCATCTAAGTATTTTTTTTCTAGAATTGTGTTTTACAAAATCATGTAAGTGAAAATTCTCTACAGCTCCCTTACTGTAAATGAAACTSCTTACTGATTTCTTACTGTAAATAAAAATTCCTTAGTGATCCCAAAAGACTTACAAAGAATTAAGAAGGAAGTGGTCTTACCTTTGATTTCTAACAGAACAACAAGATGGAGCAGAATAGCAATGTAGACAGTCTGAAGTTACAAAGACTGAGAGAGGAGTAACAGTATGTTTACGGCCATTGAGTGATACTAAAGCTCTGGACACCTTAGTAGCTGCTCTCATGAAGAAATCTCCAGTTCAGCTATGTATGCCATAGAGCATGCTCGCAGCCTGCTGCTTACCAGCTCTAAGCAAAAAGTCTCTTGTCATCCATCAGGTTGTTAGCAATTATTTAAACCACAGTAACAGTTTTGTTGGGCTTCTGGATTATTACAGGTTGTGTCTGAAAAAAGAGTGCAAGAGATTTTAATTTTACTGGATGCAAGCATGATTTCTGACAGGATAATTTGGGGATATAGCAGGTATCTCTTTTCTAGTAATTGTAAATTGTCTTTGTAATGGAGAAGAAAATCTCTAAACAGCTTGCTATTATTATTTGGCAGCTGGGAGTACATTTTGATTTTAGTCATACAGTCATATACAGTCATTTAGTCATCCAAATGTTTAAGCATATAATTAAATATTGCATAAAGTTGGTAACCACTGAATCCAGTTACTTGTCTCCAAGAGTGATTTCTGAAATGAGAATTTCTCAAACAAGGATTATTACCTTTTTTGCCCTAATTATTATTCTGAAAAGTTTACACTTTTTCTGCCTCATATTACGCTAGCTTTATATTATATGTTCCCCTCACTTAAGGAAATCTTTTTTTTTTCTCCCAAGAGAGGATACTACAAACATCCAGAAGATCTTTCCCTACACCACTATCTGCATTTAAAATTAAATAGGCCAGACATATTGCTATAGCATTGTCATTTTATATAAGTTTTCAGTGTACTTAATTAATATGCGTGACTAGTGGCTCCATGTTCTTCCATGATGTGTTTTGATTTAAAAGGGGAAAGCAAATGCATAAAGACAACAATGCATTTGCATAATATCTCACCAGAAATTATTGATAGCTTTTGTCTAGTATACTTGAGAATAAATGGGTTAACACCAGGAATGCAAAAATCTCCCAAAACAGAGGCAAGGAAATACAAATTGTAAAAGTGGTCCACTGCACAAATTACAAGACTGCCATTCACATCTATGCAAAGCAGCCAACAATTAAAATACAGAGGGATACTCATACGAGACTTCAATAATAGTAATATCTGGGATACATTTACCATCCCAGCTCATGATGGAGGATATTTTATAAATGTTAGGATCTCTCTATGCTGAATTAAAAGAAAAAAAAAAAGGGTAACTCAATCTGACATAAGAGAAGGTACATAAGAAACTGGTTGTATTGCTCCGAATCGTTCTCTAGGTGAACTGAAAACACATTCTGAGGCAAAATCGAGGAACAGAGCCAGCTTCTGCGCCCTAGCCTCGGTGTTGGGTTTCTTCCTGTTTGTGTTAAGTTGCGCCAGCCCAGGAATACCCTGGGGATGGTTGCCTGCTTGTAGGAGGAGAGCACTGTCATGCATCCACCTCTTAACTCACGTATGGTCTGAGAGTGTCAGCAAGAGAAGTAGAGGAGCAGGTATCTAAAGTCATCTGTGCCATATGCCCTCATGTGCAGTGTTCTCCTAGCAGGAGCTGAAGGGAAAATTTATCCAGATCAATGCCTTTGTGTTGTATCAATGCTAAAAGAATAAGCCCATTTCTGTCTGAATATGCCATCTATCCTCCTGTTCCTAGTAACTCATAGGCCTACTCATCCAACACACATCTGTTGCTTCCAGAATGTGAGTAGACCTGATGAGGACTGAACAAAGAGCATTTAGCCCCTTCTAATATGCATCATATGATAACTACAAATGTTTTAGTATAGCCCACTTAAAAAACAGGTATAGATGCAGATCTGATATCAATTAGATCAATGGGAAGAGCAGAATGGAGAGAAGGAACTTTGCAGTGGGCTGTTGCCTCATCTGAGATCACAACACACTGCAACATAGAATGGGAGGTGAATGAAAGTGGAAGCAGTACCCAGCACATATGCACATTTTTCTTACTACAATATAGCACTGCAGATTTTCCGCCATTTCTGAGACAGCAGAAGCAAATTTGTACATTTGCCAACTTTGCAATACGGAAGGCAGATGCATGAAGCAAAAGTTGGTGGAAAGGTCTAACAACTTTTAGCCACACAGTAAATTCACATGTGTGTCTTGGCACTGTTTGGCTCTGTTTCCTGAATAATATACGCCCCACCCCCACACACCTCTGTTACTTGAAGAATTCCTAGTCTGAGAGGGGTAAATGGCAATATTTAGATTCAGCACATGGAAATGACGTGTAATGGATAGTAGTAATCATGCAGACCCATTTAGGTATCCCATGAAAAAAATGAAATAACACTGGTAAATGTCTTTGTTGGTTCTTATCATCCCATTCTTAGMGTATACACAGCAAGTTGCCAGAGTGTGTGGCTACAAGTCACYAGCTACAGAGGAAAAGAGCCACACTGCTTCTCACTTTCTTTTGGGACCTCTCTTACAGATCACATACAAAAATATAGGCCTTCAGGGATGTGTCATTTACATTAGTAACAGTGATAACACCATGTCCATGGTACGGGTGAGACTGATGAAATCCCTAGGAATCTTTTATACCCCTGCTTACCATCACACTAGTGATGAAAAGGGCAAATGCTTATTAAAGAAGGTCACAGTTGATATTGCTGTCGTGATATAGAACTCTGCCTCAGAACTCAGTACAGAAGAACCTGGCTATACTTGAGCTCATGTACTTACTGAGTTGCATTTTTGAGCAGTGGTAGAGTATTATCTAGAAGATACATGCAGCAGATACATGCTGGTCTCTGCACAGGTAAAATAAGCAGTCTGTGCACAGGGGACTTCCGCAGAAGCTTCAATCCTTTTAGGTTTTTTTTTACTTTGCCTAGATTCTCATCACTACCAACACTTCCCAATTTTACATAATCTCTCTTTTCCCCTTTTGAAGTTGCTGACATATCCAGCAGAACATGCAGGGAGCAAGGAAAAATGGCTATTGAGGATTGAACAGACATTTACTTCCAATCCTGTCAACTACTGTTCAGACAGGGGTGTGAAAAAGCAACATAAGACTGCCCAAAAACACAGGGACATGGCTTTTGAGCCAATAGTTCCTAAACTACACTCCAAAGGTATGGAAAGGTGTGGGCTGAAATCAAAAAAGATTGCTGTGAATAGGAAGCCTCTCCCCACTCACAGGATCATCTAGACTGTACAGAGTGCTGCTGGCAGGCTCAGCAGCAAGGACAGCAGTCCATGTCTACTGCCAGCACAGATAATTGAGTAAGATGGTCGAAGCTACGCATTGTCTCGAATTGGAGAAGGGAGATACAAAACCTGAGCTAATTGGAAGTAAAGAACAGGAATCCAGAAGAAAGGGCATCCATCATTTTTACTGTCAACAAGCTCAGTATTACATCAGTGTTCCCAGGTATAGACAGAGCATGACAGAACTGAGCCCACCAGCAGGAGAGGTTGAGTGAAAGTGAGGCCAAGAAAGGATACTGGAGTAAAGGCAGTGTATTGCTCTGGCAGGAGTCTCTTGTTTCCAAACAATAACTGAGATGCCCCTGGTGGTGAAATTGTAAAGGGATGCTCAGGAGCGTAAGATGTTGAGGAAGAACCTTGGTAAAATAGAAAGGAGGAGGTCCCCCGTGAATGTTAGACATTTTTTATTGACTCCCTGAAATAAACACGAGATTCCTCCTGAGGAAACAGACCTCCAAGATAGGATTAAAAAAATGAAAATGGAAACTCATTACTTCAGGCCAGTCTTCTGACATTTTTGCATCCGTTTAGTGATGTTTGAATGTTGCTCGGTTGGAGTCACTGCTATTTCTCATCAGGCTGTGAGGAACAGCTATACATTTCTGATGATACTCTGTTGGCTAATTAAAAACTGGCATCAGGACAGGGGTTCTATAGTCACATGGAGAAATATTTCTATACCTGTTTCAATCTTATAAAAATATAAAACAGATGCTTCCTCTGTTCTCTACTGCCAAGCCATAGACAACCCCAAATAAAAACAAAAATCCCACTCTTAGACAGCACTGTAGACCCATCACCATGCTTGTTAGGTTTTTTTTTAAGGGAAAGCATCAAAACTGTTCATTTGCAACTGGTGAATCTTTTTTTTCTCAGATTTGTGTCAGCTAAATATTTATTCAACTAAATTTATGTTAGGAAATCTTTCTTGGCTCCAGAATAGAATTTTTGATCAAAACTGAAAAAGAAACCAATGCAAACTAAAAACCTTTCGGAACAGGAATATTGTTTTTAGTCCTGGTCTTGCTGTGATTTTCAAAGCTTCCCTTGAAAACCTCTGTATCCTCTGTCTCTCTGTCTCTGTCTCTTCATCCTGTGGTTCTTCTGAACAGCAGATAGTAATAGGTAGCATCAGATATCTGCAAAGCATGAACAGCACATTTAAAGCACATAGTTTTGAACTGTCCTAACAGTATTGTCAGGTTCCATCATTGTCAACTATCTGAGAAGACAACTGAACTCATGTGATTTCTCCTACTATTTCTCTTCATATTGGCAAATATAAATTTTTCTGACATTTCATTCATTTTTTTTCTGGCCCTATTCAAGTACTGAGTTACCAACCAGCTATTCAGCTATTCCCACTGGATAAACCAAATAAATGGATTTTGACATCTGGTATTCAGTACTCTTACTGCCATTCTCCTGAAGTAATTTTTGACATCTATATCTTATTTGGCATTTTTCTTCTGCCTTGTAACATCAGCTTCCCCCCCCTCCCCGCCCCCAGCCAACCCCGCAACACTTTCAGTATACTAGCAGGCTTGTAGAGAATAATTATTTTCCTAGGGAGCTACACCATTTTAGAAAAATCCACCTTTTACCTGTAAAATCCTACCTGCAACATTTCTAATATAAAGTTTTCTGAGTTGATGAATGAGCTATCAGGTCAGCCCTCCTTGTGTAAGAGACGTTCCACAGTGCTGTCATCAGATACTTCTATTCAAATAGTACTGGACTGGCCTCAGATAGGCTATGAGATGATGATGTCTGCATTTGCTTGGTTTACCATTTTAACAATTCTTTGCACTTGCAGGGACAATAACTGTAATGTTTTCATGCCTTATTATAGGCTGAGCCACGTCTCTTAAAAACCAGGTTGTTTAACGCAATTCAATTGTAGTTGTACTTATCTAATACAAGTTCTTGAAACCCCCAATACATTGTTGTTTTAAGTAAATGGAAAAGTAGAATAACTCAATGCTGAATATGACATAGATATAAGTGATTTCTAAGGAAAGTAAAATTTAATTATTGTTCATCATTTTCAACTGGGGGGAACCCTTTCTTCTAAGAAGTCAGTAATATGCTCAGCTAACTGTTTAGCTGCCACAGTAGGCCAGATCACCAAGTCATCGTTTCCATGAAAGACAAGACAAAATTCTATACAAAGCATTTGAAGACAAGGGAACAATTGAAATCTCTGACTCTTTTGAATGTTGAAATGACTGGGTTCACTGACTGTGATGGAGGTGTTTGAGGCCTCAATTAATGGAAATAGGAAAAAAATTCTTATTCAATTAAAAATGAAAATGACAATATAAAAAAGAGCATGCTGCATGTGCATGTTCAAGATGAATTTCATTTCTAGTGTATCCAAGAAAGCCATAAGAGTATCACCTAAACACAGAGTAGTTGATATTTTCTAATGTGTAGTCTTTTGTAACTGGAAACAGGTGTAGTCACAGTAAACTGAAGCCCTGTTTCTTGAAACTGTTGCTGTTTTCTGTGCTGCATTTTATTTTGATATTAATATGGCATTGCCCCACAACCTGACTCATTTCAGGTCGAACTGCTGCTTGCCAGCAAGATTCCTTAATGCAATTCCTCGCTAATAACAGCAGCATCGCTGTGTTTGAAGTTATGTTTTGTATACCACTGTTTAAGGAATAACGCTTGAAAAATGTTTTCCCTGTCTTCTTCAGTTGTTTATTCCTTCCTCCGTTTCAACATACAGCAAGGGCACCAGCCCTCTGGAGTTTACACTGTAGAAGTGAATTGTCCCAGCACGGCTATACTGTGCTGGCTGAGGACTCACTCGTGGAACAATGGTAAGTTCCAAAGCTTCACACTGCATGCTTAGACTTGCTAGATGATGTGCAGTATGGCATGCATTCAATACAAAGGAAATCTCTAGAATTCATATACATCWTTGATAATAAGATCACTGCTTACAGTGGTATGGCAAATTGGACATAACTGCCCTTCAGTAGACCCTTAATTTAGTCTATAGTTTGGTGCTGTGTTGCTTCTAACCTCTTTCTCATAACTGACTGAAGAAATATGCATTGGCATTTCTAATACGATTCACCACTTACATGTGTGAGAAAGCGTAATTCAACAAAAGGATGCAAAATGCTTATGTATTTTTCAACCACTGTCTTGCCAAGTGTAAAAGCTATGTCAGTATACAACTTAGTGCAAGCTGATAACAGAAAGCTTTTTCTTTTTCTTGAATTACTGTAAGCTTAAGACTCTCAGCAGGCCTGGTACATCTGTTCATAATCACCTGGAGAGGTGTGTGTGYGYGCATGTGTGTGTGTATGCGCGCRTGTGTGTGCATGCATGCTTCCAGAGTCACTGAGTATCCCATGACAATTGCCTCAAAGACTTTTGGGGGCTCTACAGTCTGCAAAGGATAAATGTTTTTCTAGATCATCAACTGCATCTGAATCTTAGCAATTAAGCCTCCTGTTGTACCARAGTAATGCTGTGTAAAAATGTGAGAAGGGCATTAGGGCCTTCATGCTATCAAGTCTTCTACCATTTTTGACAGGAGAAGGATTAGACAGGATGTCACCTGCACTGTCCCATCCAATCAAAGAGACAAATGATATGTCATGGTAATTGCTGCCATCCGTCTTTTCTCTTTTTCCCTTGTAGCTGCTAATGATGGTGGCATGTTTGAAAATTTGCTTTGCTTCTCCATGTTGACACTGCAGTGTCTCTCTGTTGAATGAGATAATAAATGTATGGGGAAAATTGTACTGCCAAGTCTATTATCTTTGTAATTTGTATTCAGGTCATGAAATCAGAGTTTTAGCTACACATGACTTTGGGGGGAAAAAAATCTATTTGCTTTTGATTAAGAACACCAGTGCTTTGTTGGTATGAAGTTGAAAACCAATTAGAAGTCAAGCCCTGAACTCTGACAGGTCACCTGAAAAATCACCTGTGATATACGTGAATGTTAAAAATTCTGTCTATCTGACCTCCCTCCCCTGCATATAAAGCGCATCTTTGGGATGCATTTACCACATCTCCTTTTCCAGTAGCAATTTTGAGAATAACCTGGAATATTCCTCACTGCTGTTTCACATTAGACCTTCCTAATTCTTGCAGKTTTACCTGATAACATTCAGGTTCAAAGTCTCTTTATAAGTCTCTTGCAGAGGTAGCTTTTGTTCCCTGCCAGGGCAGATGGCAGCACACAGAAGATGGCGTAGCAGCCCTGCCARGCACAGTGAGGCCGTGGCCAGGCCACCTCCAGCACTCGTGTCTTTGTGGGTAACCTCTCCTCGAACAGAAGTGGCCAAAGAGGACCTAAAATAACATGAGGGATAACCTACATGAGAAACTGGAGGGAAACATCAATTCTAAAAATATCGTTAATGTAAAAGATGAGCTCTGCCGCTGAGAGGCAGAGGCCCCAGGGAACATGACTGCCCTCTGCCCCAGGCTGRTTACTCAGCCCCCCTCAGCCCCTGCCCAGGCTCCTGAGGCGAGCAGCGCCGCCTGCTGTTTAAAAAGGACATTTCACGCAAAAAAATGTTCTTTATCCCTTCTCCCTCTCCTACTGATCTCTTCCGGAGAGACAAGCTAGCCCCTGCTGGGAAAGGTGCCTCGCCCCCGGGCTCGGAGCATGCCCCTTCCGGCATCTTCTAGAACCTTCCCCGGCGGCGCTGCTCCGCTCAAGGCCTCGGCACCAGCCTCCCTCGCGGATCGCACCAAGAGAGGAGCTCACAGCTAATGTTAAACACTGGTATTAAAACAAAAACRAATGCTCTTGAATTTATGTACCTGTATGCTCAAAAATGCATAAGATAAGGATGCCATCTTAGGTCAGGAATGAGAGGCAGTCCCACCCGGTCTTCATGGTGCTCCCAATCTGAATTTCCAATATTCTATATAGATCTTTGCAGTAATGTTTGTGACAATCCTMTGCATAAAACTTCACCAGAATTGTGGAAAAGTATAACGTGAGGAATTAGAGCTGTCACCTAGCTTGAAAGGAGGAATCAATGCAATGATGTTCAGGGTTTTGTTATGAATGATTCATTTGGTTGCTGTCAGTGAGTCAGCCCTCTGTTCACCTCCGTGGGTAAACATTTCAAAGTCCCTGCAGAACAGAAGTGCGTGTAGGTGGCTAAAGATGCTGTCCTCAAAGGGAGTGAAAATGGTGGTATTGCTGGGAAGGCAAGGGCTTTGGTGGTGCAAGGTTGTCTGCCCCTTCTTGCTGATGGCTGAGCTGCTTGTGAGAGCTCCCTGCAGGAGCCATGGGCCAGGCTGCCAAAATCTGCTCTTGCGGCTGACCTGGATCAGTTTATTCGAGCCACTGCTCAGTGGCCAGTGAGAGTGGTAGCCTCGGCCGGGGAATGGAGCTAGGACTGGGTGGGTGAGCTCAGCCCTTCTCATCCTTTCAGATATCCAGTGATATCTGAAACCTCTATCTCAGGCTATGTTGAAAACTAAATATTCCCATAACCCGTGTAAAGCTACAAGCTCCCTGTTCTCCTTTATGGTTTTATCCTCAGTTTGTAGACGGGAGGTGGCAGTGGCTTTCCAGCATCCCTCTGCTTCATCGCGGTGGCTCCAGGGCAATGCTGGCTGCAGAGTCCCTGCTGACCTGCTTTCTCCAGTGCTCAGGCAGGATGGACTGTGGCACCTGACTTGCTTGCGAGCTGTACCCAGCTCAGTAGCTTTGGGATGGCAGCTCCTAATGCAAGCTGTAAGAGCAGAGATGTCTGTGAAGGACTATGTCACGAGGAAAAGTCCAAAAAAGTCCTGAAAGACATTAATAAAACTGTCTTTAGAATAGATTGGTGAATGTGCTAGCATTTCAGTGTCAATTTTCTCCACAWTTTTTTCCATTTATTTCACAGTCTAGTGTTTTGTCACCTTGCACTCTGGCAGTTTCTTTATCCCTGTACCCCTGAAAGAGCCTGTATCTTCATTAGCAAAAAGCAAAGTCAAACAACAACAACAACAAAAAAAACCCCCAAACATTCCTGCAGCTATCCTTGAACTCCTATTTACATCTTTTCTCTCTCTGGTAGCATAGTGGGGTCACTGACTCAGTTTCTGGTCTTTCTAGTTATCACTTCATATTTGTGTCTTCAACTGTTAGCTCATCATATACCTACTGGACCAACTTAACTTGTTCATCTTACCACTAATATCTAACTAATATCTAATCCTCCCTGCCAAGTCATGTTAACTATATTTCTGGAAGCCTTGAGACATTTTTTAAAGGCAGTAGCACAATTTTTTCAGATATTGATCTTGACTTGATTTCTGTTGAGTGCATCCAGGAACTCCATGGAGGACTGGAATCTCAGTGAAACTGAGGATATGAGAGGGCTCCATTAAAGACTGACATCTAAAGTGGTTTTCTACGGGTTATTGTCAAGCAGCAGGAATTCTTAATGTGTAATCTCAGAGTTAGATGGTTTCTTTTCTTATTTTTTCGGTATTTTTTTTCCAAGATAGCTGTGGATAACTGCTATATAATTTGTAAAAGGAATGACATAATTTACCTATATGTAACAGGTGTATGATAAATTAGTTGTCTTGAGCATGGCACATGCACCAAATATGTGCAGTGCTATATCTCCTTAGCTGGTATTTCAAATAGCAGTTCTGGGAGGTTGGGGAGGTGAAGGGGAAGCCTTCTAATCTTTCCTTAGCTTTCTCATAGCATTATATATTACACTGCTCATTCTTTCATAGACTGTAGTAGGTACATTGCTCAAACACAAAATTTTTGAACGTGTTAGCCTCATTACACTTCAGTCAAACACTGAATTCTGAGAAGAAGCCGTGGTGTAGCCTGTCCATTTGGCTGTTTTCAGAACAAGCATTCAGCAAAGCTTAGAGATGAATTGTTGGCAGTGAACACTCAATATCTGAGTTACGAAAGCATCACATATGAAATGTAGCTGCACCAGCACCTGCACASACTGTGCTAGCAGGAAAAAAATTCACTGTTCCTTTGGTTTTGATTTATGTGCAACTGTGTTGTGTTCCTGGTATTATGAGAGCACTTTTGTGCTGCGCGCTTGTGCTCACAGGGCCTAGAGTACTCTCTCAGATCAGGCTGTTGCTGTGCTTAGATCTTTGGGCTGGAGCAGTTTGAGAGCTCTTCTCCATGTATACTTTTTATGATCCCTCTGGCTGCCTCTTCTGTTGGGATTACGCTAGTATTTGTGTAGCTGAGCAGTGAACCAGCTGAAAAATAGATGGGCAACAAAGGAGTCAGGCAGGTTTCCTATTCCAAATGGCACACAGCCTACAAATTGCTTTGCCAGTACAACAGAGAGGTCAGCATGAGGGTGAAGGTAAGTGATGGGGAGAATCTGATACTGCTTAAGCTGGCCCTGACAGCAAGAAACAACAGCTGCCTGGCTCAACTGTAGCAAAAAATGCATCCTGGCAGAGTAAACTTATGCCATGATAATACTTAAATGGCCTCTAGGTCCTGCTCAGAGCATTTTCCTGTGTTTGGTCAAGCAGTGTGTCAGAGACCTGAGCTGAGGCTTCAGATAATAGAGACATTTGCGTTCAAAGCTGCACTGTTAGCTTGGCTTGTCTACATTCAAACACAGACATTCAGGCAAGAAGCACAGCTGTTGTTAGTAATTAGCAGTATCTGCAAATCCCTGATAAATCTTTTGTTCTTTAATTAACTGTTGTGTTACCAGGCTGCTTGATAAGGATAAGGTTTTTTAACTAGGCTGTGTTAGTGATGAGTAAAAAAATACCATTTTTTGTATCACTGGATGTAGGCACCTTGCTGCTCATTTACTGCTATCTCCCCTAGTTCATATAAAGCTGGAAGGAGGGGGGGGTAGAAAGGGGGAGAATAGTGTTAGAGACCAAACATGAGAAGCTATGAAGCAGCAGAGAAATGCTGGCAAAGTTGGGGATGGCCCAATATCTGAACAAGATTTGGGCTGTCCCAGGTGTGAGCTGGATAATGGCTGTGCCCAGGTATGTCAGAGACTTTACTCCCTTTAAGAAGTAAGGAGTATGGAAGATGGAGGACTTTCCTGGGAAGCTGGTCAGCAATAGCGAGGAGAACAGACTGGATGGCACAGGTATATCCACAGATCATCTGTGATGCTCCTAGAGCTGCAAGTAGTTAGCTCCCTCCCTAGGAAGCTCCAGGAAGGGGRCGGCTAGCTGGAGTAAATATTAAGCCTATGCTGATGTTGGTATTTCCATGGACAAAGAAAAGAACTAGTTTAGGCCTCCAAAGACTTGTTGCTTTTTTCATAGCTGTCAGTAGAAGGTGTGAGCAGACTGTGGTATGTGAGCCGGGAATATCTGCAAAACGGCAGGGGGATATGGAGCCTTAAAATGTTGCTAGACATGTACAGATTTTCTTGACCAGGTCTGATGYCTGGGGATCTCTAACAAGATGTGCCCAGTATCTAAGAACTGGATTTTTAATTTTTGTTTAATTTTATGTGATACATAAACAAGTAAAAATATGCCCTGCTCTATCAATCCTGTGCATCCCATATGTATCATGTCATACCTCATTTGTAGTCAGAGCTGATTATGTGCAGTCTTATAAAGAGTAGTTTCCATGGCCTGGCATAGATGGTGCTGCAGCTCCAGTTTTGGGCTTTGCTTGTGTACCTGCTTTGTCTTGAGSAGCCTGTGAAGCGGTGTCATAGAATCACAGAATGGGTAAGGTTGGAAGGGACCTCTGGAAATCATCTAGTCCAACCTCCCCGCTCAGCAGGGTCACCTAGAGCATGGCAGACAGGGTTGCATCCAGGCGTGCCTTGAAGATCTGCAGAGAAGGAGACTGCACAATCTCTCTGGGCAACCTGTGCCAGTGCTCCGTCACTCTCACAGGGAAGAAATTCCCCCTCACGTTCAGTGTCCAGTGAATACATGAATATACCCAAGCACAGGTTTACTGATAACCAGAGATGTAATGTCAAA
>NW_028186812.1:348241-378108 GCF_003343005.1 Rhea americana | reverse complement strand
CACACACAAGGGGAATTCCACATGATGTAGAAATATTCAAAATATGCTTGTGTTACAATAGATTTGTTTGATAGCTGGTCTACGACTATTCAAGGAGAAAGATGCCCTCCCTAATAATGTGCCTCCTGCTCTTGGTAATTGCCTGTTAAGGCTTATGCCATACTCAGTGTATTATACTGTGCAGTTGGCATGCAAGAAGCCAAAAGAAAAATGGACAGAGTCGGAGAACAGAGAAAACTCAATGCTGAAATTCTTGTGAAAAATTAAAAGAGATTTTTAAAATACATCACCAAGGTTAGGTAAAGTGAATTCCAACCCTAACATTGGGGAAATGGTCACACATGGAAGAACAAACTTTCGTCTTGTGGTTAAAGGCTGAATTGCTGCAATTAAAGTTTTTTTTTTTTTTTTTTTTTTAAATTGCTGAGTTTGGGGTAGAAGCAGCTCATCTGAATCACAGCAATTCTCCTCCAAATTTTGCATAAACTAGTTAGCTGCTCAGAGGGTATTTAATGAAAATTAGAAAGATATTATTAAAAAATAAATTGGCATGCATTACTGCTAACATTTGTTGAAATAAGAATGGACATGAAATATTAAAAAAAATTTGTGAGTTAGAGAGGGATGAGAAATACAATCAATACAACACTYGAGGGAAAATTTTTATGGAATATGGTAATAAGCCAAAGCATTTGTGACAGTAAGTCAAAGATAAGAAATATTCAAAGAATTATTGAAAGATTTAGCACAAGAGACCCATGTACATAGATTTAAAACATAATTGTGTACAAATATATCACACTAAATGCTCTAAAAACACATTAATTTGAAAACTACCAAAATTTCTGAGTAACTGTACATAACTCACAAAGTCCCTAGGGAATACAAAATGGAWATAAAATATTAGCAGAAAATATTTTACACTGGTAAATATAGTAATAAGGCTAGTTTTTTTTTTAAACGAGTACAAAGAAACTCCATACAACTTGCATTTTATTTGTAAATAGAACCAAACAAGGAAGACCGTTTACCCTGAGGTTACTTGTGCCTTCCAAATTTTGATCCACATTGTGGCTTGACTAAATCAGCACAAGCTAGATCAGCTTACTTTTTCGTGGATTTTAAATAAAGAATAAGCAAGTCAGCAGACACTTGAAGAAGCCAAATTAAAGAAGTAATAGTGCAAAGACAATATAGAGTTTACAATTAAAACTTAATCAATAAGCTAAATTGATCAGCCAAATTAACACAACGGGTAATCAAAACAAAATGTATGGTTGACTCTAGCAGCGAATATATTATTTTGCTTTTAGAGATTTAAACTTGTTCTGCCTACATTCTGACTATCCAGAGCTCTTGCTGATACGTGGTGTTGATATACCTGATGAAGGACGTTGGTATCTGTTGGACGTAAAACTTTATAGACTCTAAGTGTCAGTGCTGGCCTTAGACATTTGTCAAGGAAATTTCTCTGGTTCTTTTCAAGGAAGTACAGATTGATGAAGGTCCTAAATAGCTATGCTTTAACATTTAGGCTGGCCTCAGTAGCTCTGTCTTATGCACCCAGAAATTATACAGTACAGCACTTAACATAGATGCATCCAGCCTTCCAGAGGGAAATCCAGACACCCTTTCTTAGTGCTTTATACAGATTTTAAGGAAATTTGGACTTCCTCAGATGACAATCACCAGCTTTTAACATATGGAGCTCACTAACTCACACTTGAAGTCAATGTGATTAGCAGGCAGCTTCCGAAAGGATATGCAGAGAACAGAAGAACATTTGAACCTCAGTGGCCTCCCAGTCTCTGAGCACTTTATTGCAGACACATTGAAGCATCTCTGTTCATCAGGCTTCTGCTATTCTGCAGAGAGACACTTATAGCGTATCTTTCAATTAACTGAACTTTCTCTTTCAAAATCCAGCTAGAGGTGGAATAAGAGCAGTGAGCTCCTTTTATGTGATGGGCTATTCCTTAACACATGCACATCAGAAGGAGAAGGCCTCTATTCAGTTTGCTCCTCAGTATGCAAGGATTGACACCTACTGCTCTCACATGTGTGTTGAATCACAAGGCTATTGGTTTTAGTAGGCCAGGCAGTTTCCAGCCGTGTCTCTATAAGCAAATCAAAAAGACCTCAGCAATGTTCTTGAGTACTGAGTCCAACTAATGCAAACTGCCCCACATCTGTGCTAGTAAAATTTGTTAAAACTGTAAACTGTTTTAACAGGGCAATGGTGTCCAAATTGCCTACTTGGAACGGTACCTGCACTGTTAGATGCTTGAACACCCTAGCTGTGTCTGAGAATCAGGAGACTGATAGCTGGCACAGACCAGAAATGTACCAGATAACAATACAGAGCATTGCATTCTTGCACACTGGTTGATTTACTGTACGAAGGCTAACCTCCATGTTTCTTATGAAATCATGCTTCTCTACATGGAGAAATTCAAAGTCCTCTGTGGAATGAAATGAAGGCAAAGAGCGAGGGGTAGCAGGGGCAGGTACTAACACATGAGACCCCCAGTGTGGTAGCTATTCTTATTCTCAGAACTTTCTGCTGCAATAGGAATTGGATAAAATATATAAACAATCTGGGAGCAAAACCCAGTTTCTTTTGCTTCCAAATGAGCRCTCAAATCACCTGTAGTTGAAGAATCATGTCCTTCTACGCAAAAATGAGCAAATCCTGCTTATGAATGTTGTAACTTCACAGCTGTAACCCAACAGGAGAATGCTCCACCAGCGATGACTACTCCTCAGGCATTGTGCTGAGAAGAAGCATATTCAAAAGGAGATGTGACTGAAAGAAAAGTCCATACAGAGGAGGGATGAGATGTCCATATTGGGTGTGGAAGGAGACTGGGAAGGGAGAAGGTATGCTGTACTTGCATGGTTGGCAGTAACATACTGAATAAAGTGAATTCATTACACTTTGTGCCTGCCAAGTTAGCATACCATTCCTATAAGATTATTTTTAATTTTGCTTTCTCTTTCCTCAGTAACAAGTGCCTTATCATGAATAGAAGAAATAGCTACTTGTTTTAACATTAGGTGGACAGAGACTGTGGGGCTGACTTTAAAATAAATTCATAGATGAGATCTATTAGGCCTTCAGAAGGTCTCAAAGTTACTTATCTTTCAAAGTGGGCAGTCGTCCAGAATATCCTGTGTAGAGTCTTTGAACCATATGCCTTTTGGTTTGATGTTTAGAAACATACTTAATAAAGCTCAAACCCCTGCTCTTTAGAAGTGAGTTATCCCCATGTTCTTGTCCCCATTTTTCCTTTACAATATAGGAAATTAGTAGGTAATCTGCATTTTTTATGTTTTGATAGAAACAAGAAGTAGATGTTCCAGAAATGCCAGTGAAAAGGTTATCAGCAGGGGGTTTGTTTAGGGGGTTTGCAAAAATAACTATAGCAATTCTCCAGCTCCTAGCAAGTCTTTGGCTGTTTTCAAATTCATTGTTCTTTGTGGGCCTCAGAAGAGCAGTAATTCAAAACCACTACATCTAAAGTCCTCTACATGTCATTCCTCTCAGCACAATACATTCCCTCTTCTTATGTCATGTTTTCCTAACTCCACAAGTCTTTGACAAATATTTACATACCAAGCACATAATTAAACATGTTTTTGTCTTGTAAAATTAGATGCAAGCTAGAGATAATATTAGAGTTCACATTTAAATGTTTGGTTTTTTCTCTCACTTCCATTAGAAAGGAACTCTGCCGCAGTAAATGACCGACATGTAAGGGAAGTTTTCTGATTTGTCAAACTTAACATTGACGTATACCAAAATTTCTTTGGATGTGTCAGTTTGCATGCTTAAATTCTCTTTCTTTTTGTATGTGCTTATGTAAAACAAACCTGGCATTGTCTCCTTTCATTAGAATCTCAAAAGTCTCATGATTTCTTCCTCCTCTAGTTTAGTAATTTGATTAACTACTATCCTTATTGGCTTGGGAATGTTACATTAGCTACTTACTTCCGTTTTATATCTAAAAATGAGTTACCTTCTACGAAGAAATCTTTGGTTGCACATTCCAAATGTATTAGAAGAGTAAAAAGATGATCTCATGTCTTTCAAATTAACAGCCTGAATAGACAGAGGAAGGCTACAGAAGTGATGCAGCACAAATTTTTTTCTCCTTCAAGAATTACTTGAAGTTAATAGTCATTACCAAGACATACGGCATTTTAATGGTGCTTTCTCATGGTGTAATAGAACAACACTGATATGCAACCCTTTTCAACTACTTATAGTCTGTATACTTGGTAATTTTCATAGTGAAAAGGGTGGTAAGAATTATAACAGAAAAGAGAAAAATTAACTGTCTCAATATTACAATAAAGGAGAAATCATGAAGTGTGTTTGTTTATGATAGCAAAATCTGGAGGTAAATGAATTCTCTGCTTTTTCAGTCAAGTTCTCCATTTTAATTTTAGCCCCACTCTCACTCCTTGGATATATATCTGCTTTCTTCTGGCAGATAAAAAGGCATGCTTTGTTTAAAGAAAAACTGCCAAGGCATCATTTTTTACTGTTCAGACACATATTTGTCTTGGCCAGTGGCAGTATCGCTTGTCAGCTGAAAGTCTTTCCCAGACAATAGGCAATAATGCAAAACAATGTTTTGCTGTTTTAAAATTGCTCCAGCAACTAATTTTGGGTATCTGATCTCCATTTGCCTTTGGTCTCTCTTTGTTTGGTGAAGAGGTTCAGAGCCACTCCATTCAAGAGCTAGCTGGCTTATAGAAAAGAGGATACAGAACTTCATAGAAAAACATACAGAGCTTCTAAGAGAAGAATACATTACCTTCTAGAAGAAGAATATAGTAACCATGTGTGCAAAATGCCATTGAGTTTTTAATGAGAGGCAATAAAGGATTGTCTGTTTTTTCCAGAAGTCTAAGGCCAAAACCAGTGGAGATGTTCCATTAAGGATTAGGAACTATCTACCTTGAAAATTCTGCTGCAATTAGTAGATACGTGCCACTTTCTTGCAATCAGAATTTGTTTCTTGCCAGTGTATCAGTGTGTCAGACCTTATGATACCCTGCGCATTGCCTGGCATGAGCTGATGTTTGTGTGAAGGCAGATTGCAAGAGGTTCTCCATGTAAGCCCTGCCTGGGTGCTCTCCAGCGCTCCCGGAGGCACCATGCTTGCCTTAGGTCTCCACCCTGAGTTCTTCCTTCAACCTCTGCTTCGTTCTGACAATGACTCAGATTGAATCTCTGGCTGTATTTCTAGAGCCACTGAAAACTTCAGTTACATGAATGTGTCTCTTGCACAAGAAAAGCGTTACRCTTTTTGAGTTTTGTTATTATTAAGTAGACATGGATGACTCCATAGCTAAACTTCAGTGACTGTGAAACATGAACAGATGTAAATACCATCCTGATTAAGAAGTTTTATTAACACGTCTCCTGTAGCATACGGTAAAGATTACTGGAAAATAAGATTTTGAAATCTGCCAGAAGAAGAAATGAAAAGACTATTAGATAGAGCAACCTAACTGGCTTGAAGTAAACAGGAGGTGCTTAAAGACAGTAAGCATGTTAATTAATATTTGAGAYTGGATGAAAGGCAGAGCTCAGAGGATTGTGATCAGCAGGGTAGAGTCTAGCTGGAGGCCTGTGGCTAGTGGCGTCCCCCTGGGCTCAGTACTGGGTCCCATCMTGTTCAACTTYTYCATCAAYGACCTGKATGAGGGGATGGAGTGCCTCCTCAGCAGGTTTGCCAACGATTCCAAGCTAGGAGGARTGKCTGACACAYCCGAGAACTGTGCTGCCATTCAGAGAGACCTGGACAGGCTGGAGAGTTGGGTGGAGAGGAACCTCCTGAGGTTCAACAAGGGCAAGTGCAGRRTCCTGCACCTAGGGAAAAATAACGCTAGGCACCAGTACAAGCTGAGGGCTGACCTKCTGGAGAGCAGTTCTGCAGAGAAGGACCTGGGAGTGCTGGTGGATGACARRTTSACCATTAGCCAGCAGTGTGCMCTTGTGGCCAAGAAGGCCAATGGTCTCCTGGGGTGCATTAGGGAGAGTGTTGCCAGCAGGTGGAGGGAGGTGATCCTGTGCCTCTACTCAGCCCTGCTGAGGCTTCATCTTGAGTACTGTGTCCAGTTCTGGGCTCCCCACTACAACAGAGACATGGAGCTACTGGAGAGAGTCCAGCRTAGGGCTACAAAGATGATCAGAGGGCYGGAGCACCTGCCCTATGAGGAAAGGCTGCGAGAGCTGGGCCTGTTTAGGCTGGAGAAGAGAAGACTGAGGGGGRATCTTATCAATGTGTACAAGTACCTGAAGGGAGGGTGTCAAGGGGACGAGGCCAAACTCTTTTCAGTTGTCCCGTGTGACGGGACAAGAGGCAATGGGCAGAGACTGAACCACAGGAAGTTCCGCCTGAGGAATGTGAGGGGGAATTTCCTCACTGTGAGAGTGATGGAGCACTGGCACAGGTTGCCCAGAGAGGTTGTGGAGTCTCCTTCTCTGGAGATATTTCAAACCCGCCTGGATATGATCCTGTCTAACATACTGTAGGTGATCCTGCTTGAGCAGGGGAGTTGAACTGGATGATCTCCAAAGGTCCCTTCCAACCTCAASCATTCTGTAATCCTGTGATTCTGTGAGACTCTGGGATTTTCAGAGGCATTGTGACTATGTGTGGTCAGGAGRTTTTCATACCTTTCCCCTGAAAATATATTCTAATGTGCTATACCTCATTTTCTTTTTTTTCACAATTTGCTTGTATACTTATGATGAATCTCAGCTCAGTTCAGTATAGTTCAGTACAGTTCACTTCCAAATTCCAAAGCTGTGCTGTTGAACAAGTATTCTCATAAAAGAGAGAAAAAGAAAGAAGAGTACTCTGTGATGATTTATCAGAAACATCAAAATAAGGCACATTTTATAGATATTATGTCAGAGTAGATTCTTTATCAAGCTATCCACAATATTTATAGCATGATCTCTTAAGTTTCAAGAGCTCGGAAAGAAAAATTGAATCATTTCCCTCCATAAAGCAATCTTACATCCAAAATTGTGTTGGAGCAATATGACATCTTCATTAAGTTTGTGGCAAGCAATAAAATAATTTTCTGAAATGTACATAAACCAATATGTAAAACAGAAGAAGGCCACCACACAGCTAACTAAACTATTTGCCATTTTGTAGGTCACTCACTGCACAATGCACTAGGTATATAAATCCCTATCCACTGAAATGTGAATTTCTTACTGCAGAATTTACTGCAATGAATAATTTTACGAGGAACTGATAAATTGAATTAAATACTAGACAGAAATTACCTGGCAACTGGAGAAAAGAGAACATCTAGCAACCATTTTCTGGAGAAGAAAGAAATAGCTGGCATACTGTTTTACTAGTAGCCAAAGCAATGGCTACATGTTACTATTCCATGAGCTGCACAAGTGAACCCTTCCCCCACCAAAGCTATCTGTATCTGCTCCCTCCTAGCTGTGCTGATTATTTTTGTGTGTCTGTTCTCCAGCTCTGATACTAAAATGATCAAGCTTCAACAAACAAATATCACAGATACGGTTCTAAAACACCCAGCAACTGAGGAAGCAAATCTCTCCTAGCAGGGATGAATGACTAGGGATGGCAAGGGGAAAGAAAGAGACGGAAACATCAACAACTAACGTGAAACAGTACATATGAGCAGAGACTTTAGGATGAACTAGGACCTCATTTTACTAGTGCCAGAAAGATCAGAAAAATGTTTGGTTTGGAAATTAAGGTCAGAAATGTTGAAAAGGCTAATAAAAATGTTACTCTTATTTAAAAGGGGCAGTTGGAATTACATTGATAGATTTTAACAGCAAATGACTAGAAACAGATTCATCTTTAAAACAGGCAAAAGCATACCATGCTGAATATGTAAACTAGGTCAGCTCTCTTGGCTAAATTCTGCATGGCTGAGAGAAGAACTTGCACAGACAATGTCAAAAGGAATGTGTTCTAGCACTAAATCCACCTGGCAGATCATAGCATAAAGCCAGTGTTAAAATTACCATTGCTTTATCAAATCGGAGAAATCACAAAGATAYAGAGTGAAAGAGACCTAAAATAGTCCTTGTTTATGCTTCGATGATCAAGTAAACCTACATCTTCTCTGAGGGATACTTGGCTAAGCCAAAATCATCCAGGGCTGGAGATCTTACTACCTCTTGTAAAGGCTGTTAATGCCTATTAACACTTTCTTTTATGCTGGTCTTAAAAACAGAAATATTTTCCAGATATCTACCTCATATTTTCATTTTTGAAAATTATGCTGATTATTTTTTCTTCTTGCTTTGGTACACATGGAGAATAGATGCATATACTCCTTTTACAAGAAGCTCTACAAAAACCTCTCTTAATTCATTCTTTTCCAGGTTATACAAGCTCAGTTAATTGGATTTACTCTTACAGTTCATGTTTTCTATACTTTGAACTACTCTTTTACTGTCTTTGGGATTTTCTCCTAGAGCTCCCAMATTTACCCCAAGTGTGGTGACCCAAACTGATCATTGCATTCCAGCTAACACTTGACCCATGCCAATTACTTTTAGAAAATACTCCCATGATCCACATACAATATTCTTATTAATGCATCTTGGAAACCCAGAACTTCATTTACCACTTTCTGCAGCAAGAGCGTACTGTTAAGATTTTGTGATCCACTAAAGCATCTACAGCTGTTTCTTGTAGTGTTCATGGTTTGCCAGCTCTTCTATATTTTGTATTTCTGCCTTTGATTTTTTTATCCTCATTGTGGGACTTTTTTATTTCAGACCACTTCTACAATTTAGATAATTTGAGGATTTTATTCTGTCCTCCGAAATGCTTCTRATGTCTCAAATTTGTGCTCTCAAGCTTGTATGCTATTCTTTCAACCAGGTAGAATATTAATGAATAAATATTATTGATGATGATATTGAACATGATGTTTTACCTAGTATTTTATAGGACACCCACTGGCACCCACATGGTACCTCCATAACATGCTAGCAATAAAATGAATTGTGTTAACTACAGCAAATTACAAAATATTATATTTCCAACTTGCCACACTGAGTACCAAATGCAGTGTTCAGCCACTTGGATAAAGATCCAAGCAAAGATCTCAACATAGGCTGTTAGACAGTTATKATTGTATAGATAAAAGCATATTGCCTGAGTTAGCAGTGCTACTCAGTCCAGTCTGCTGACAGTGGGCACCATAGAGAATAGGAATGAAAAGTGAGAGAGATGAAATTCTACAAGTGTAAGTAGCAAATGACAACAACAGATTTGGAAATAACTCACATGATGTACATTTACTAAGACAAAACACTTTTTAAAGATTTACTTTGATGCTGTGCTGTCTTTGCAAAACAAATTCCAAAGAGTCTTTTGACATAATTTGTTACATTGTTTATGACATGTTTAATTGTACTTGGGTCAACATTACTGGAAGTTTAGTAACACAGTCACTGTCCTATCCACATGTACTTCCAAACAGATCTGGAAAATGTATCTGGAAATCTTAAATATAGCTCCATTACAGGTTATTTTTATGTTTTTCCATGCACAAAACTGCATGAGAAAATGTAATAGTGATTTGTTATTTTGGACTGAGGAAAACAAATCAAGTATAAAATGTCTCCAAGCGACAGATCAGATTCCATTTCTCTACCATCTGAGCTAAGCAGCCCCACAAAGGCGATGGCTTTTGCAGTGCCAATGACTTCTACTGAGATTGACTTTCATGGCCTACGAGTTACATCTTCAACAAGATTTCCCAGGCAGTTGATGACACTTCCATATAGAAGAAAGGAAGCTACATTTGCAGGGCAKTTCTATTCTCTGAGTATCAATATGCTGCAGTGGTGGAACTAGGGAGGCCAGAGACAGACCCACAGCAACAGGAGGGGTGRGTGCTCCAGGGCTTTCTACCTTTCTCTCCTTGATATACCCCTCCATCTCCAGCCCTGGGGAGGGGACTTCCAGCTGAGAGCCAGAGCAGGCAAATGGATGAAGAAGAAGAGCTGCTCTATCTTTCCTCAGCCAATATGGAGAGAAAGGGACAGATGAACTGGGGAAGATTAGGTTACTTTGATAAATGACAGTGATTTCAAAGGCTAGTTGAACTGAACAGGACCAAGGTGCCTCTAGCAGAGCCCTGACAGCTTGGGTCAAGACAGAAATTTGAAACATAAATGTGAAAAGACAGGTAGCTATGTCAATGTTATTCATAGCTAATGACTTATAAGTAAGTTCTCTGTCCTAGGTTCTTATTTTTCTGCAGAATATTAAGAAACTCCTAATTAAATTTTCTCAARCCTTCCCTTTCTGATAAAGTCATTATTTTTAACTTTTTCAGCATTCACTATTCAGGCTGAAATCTCACATGTTTGCTTTGTGAAGGTACTTTCGTTGTGGTTGAGCCAGACCATGTTCTGCTTCTAATGATAATGAAGTGTGGGGAAAAAGCAAACACCTTTCACATCAAAAAGGACTGTAATATTACTGTGCCAGCCTGAAGGAATGATATTTGGCAGTGAAAGTCCTTAAGTCATGCATGTTATTTTTGGTAGTTTGGTTAATACTATGTCCATCTGTCAAAATCACAAAGATTCAAAGAAATATTTTTCATTTGCATAGATTGTCACCTTTCAAGTGGCRATTCTTTCATATAGCACTTTTTTTTTTTTTTTTTTTTTTTTTGTTGGCTATCCCAACCAGATCTCCCAGGGCATTTTGTGGGGCTGCAGCATGGAGCTTCTCTACAGCTTCCCATCTGCTGTGGCTAGGAGAAGGCTTGTGGCCAAACTGCCAAAAAGTTCACATGGGGCCTCCTCAGGTGGACCCAAAATTTCAGACTGGCAGACAGCTAATCCAGGAAGATGAAGGAATGACTTCTGAGAAACTAGGAGAAATATATATTTTTTTTTCCTTTTTGTCTTTGGCAAATATGCTGTAAGATGTTCTTCGTACATTTTAATTCTCTGTACAATTCTCTGTGCACTGCTTGCACAAAGGACTTAGGGTCTTTTGACTTTGTTATAATTACTTAGAGTGAGATATATATGTGGAATATGAACATACATTACTGCTGTTTATTCAGTATCCRAAACAAGGAGCTTTTGCTTCTATTTTAATAATATATAATAATATATAATAATAACTCCTCACTATTTCTCTCAAAACAATTTGCTATGTCTAATAGGAATGGTCTTTAGTTAATCCTTTTAGTGTTTTTAATTCTTTCAATCTAAAGAAATAAATCGTTTCTTTCTGCATCCAGTCAGGAGAAAACAAAACCAGCAGCAAACCCCCTAGAGCCAGTGAGTTTCAWCACCAAGGTTTACTTCAAAGCCTACCTTTCTTACGTGACTCATTCATTTCAGTGGTCACTGAAGAGGGCACCTATTACTATAGGGAGCAAAAATAGATCCTTTTTCTCCTATCACTGATTTAGAAAGGCATTAGTTAAGAATGGGGATGTTATATCCACCCAAGGGAACAGCATATTTCCTATATTATCCAAAGTTTCATCTTATTATTTTGAGGAATTGATCAAAACCAGAGCTCTCAGATCCTTAAAGAACTGCTTTGTATTTTTATAGAATATTTTTTACTGTGTTTCATAAATCTGAGTAGATCATTCAGCTCAAATACGATATTATAGAGTGCTTTTGACCCTGCACTGTTGACATCAGTAACTTTATTTCAATGGGAATARGACTGTATCTTAATGGTTTGAGGGACTGGTCACCAACCCTGCTCATCAATCRGAAAAATGATACAAATACTGAATAGTAAATGATCACAGTCTGTGTCCTGAAGTTACATACAAACAGTAATATTGCTTATCCAAAGCATTCAGAAATGTTCTGTGCATGTCATAAGGAAAGACAGAGGAAAACACTTTCCTAAAAACATTGCCTCTCTGTATGAAGAGCGACTGAGTAGGAGAGCATTACATGTAAACAAGGGTGGTGAGGAGGAAAAGGGAAGATGGGTAAGGAGCATGCCCACTCCTTAGGGGCAGAGTGCAAGCCCTGCTGAAGCACTACCACAAACAGCTGCACTCTGCCTAATTGCAGGAGTAAGGAGTTAACGGTCTGCCACTTTGAAAAAAAAGTAAGCCTTCCTTTCCCACCATTTCTCAAAGATGAGAAGATAGGCAATATCATAAAAGGCAATAGTTAGAAGAGACAATTAAAGAAAAGAGTAGTAGAGACTTAGGGGACACAGGAGGATCAGGCTGCAAATTTCATTCTCATCTTCAAAAAGTAAAAATAAGAAAAGTATGAGAGCACCCACTGGTAGGCTTTGCTACAGGGCCTTGGCTTGAGTTCAGTAATACGCGTGTATTTGCTCCACAGAGAATGCCAGGGCTGCCTGTGCTGTCTTGATACATCATATCAGCACTGCTATATTGAAGCTCTGGGATATATTCTTAGCACAACATTGATTGTTGCAGCCATCTGGATATACTGTGAGAAGCTATCAATGAACGTATCAATCATATCAGTGAAAGTACTTAGCCAGGAATAATGCTCCAGCTAGTTGTATATTGTTCATAAACATCAAAATCTAGTAATTGAAAATATTCCTTTTTTTTTTTTTCACCTTTTTCTGTAGTAGGCTTTCTGTGTGGAAAACTACTGGTCTTTTCTCTAGTAACAGTTGTTTCTGCATTATGAGGTAAAAGGTGCAGAACTACTGGCCAGACCAGGAAACACAAATTAAAATAATTGAGAAGTAGCTGAATCATAAAAAGAATAGAAAAAATTAAGGCAATGCATGAGATACAGATTTTTATGTAACGCAAAAAAATAACAAAAAATAAGTGTACATTGAACATCAAGGAAAACATTGTTTTTATCAAGGTCTGTTACAAACAGGAGAAATCTTCTGTACGCAGGAAAAAGTCTCGTAAGATCCCTACTTTTACTAGACTAGATAAACCCTAAAAATGTTTGCCTCAAACAAATGTGTTATGACAAGTGAACTGGACTGATCTACTGCTTCTTTTAATTTCTTGTTTTATGATTGCAATAATAAAAGGTAATCTCTAAAAGATATTTCAGAAATGTTTGAAACATTTTATATGCTTTTAAAAAATTGTCTGGTCAGGTTGAGCATTTTGTCTTTCCAGCTCAAAGCTTTGATAAGGCCTGGATGCTACCAAAGCTCTCATTCTTTCAATTTGGTACATGGTGCATGTTTCTTGTGCTTCATCTTACCTTCTCTATTACTGATGGGAATTGTCTACAGAAATTGTATCTGCTCTAGATTACTTAAAAAGGAGCCTTACACCCATAGAGTCCCATTTAAATATCACCCAACTGCAGTCTGTATTTTCTCTTATTTTCTACTGGTGATCCTTCTCCCTGTTTCAGAGGATTCCTCTACCACATAAAAAAAGCTTATGGCAGGTTTTTCTTTCAAGAAAACATCCTACTGAAACACAAACAAAAGCATATTCCTTAAATAGACACCTAAAAAAGACCCTTTTTTATTTAGTATAGAAATAGTACAGTGACAGTTGCAGCCAATATAGCATATCTTGGCAATGGCTCTGTATCTCTGCTGGGTCAAGTCTTAGAACTTGGGAAAAGGTAATGATTTTACTCTAAAATCCATAATATTATGATATAACTACTCAAATTTACTCAGCTACTAGAACTTCTTATTTAAAGCCTTCACTGCTAAGGGCAGTCCTCTGAAATCCTGCAGCCTGGACGTGAGGGAGAAAGTCTGGAGAAAGGAAGACTTTCCTTTGGTTGAAGAGGAAAGGATTAGAGACCTTCTGGGCAGGCTAGACATCCACAAATGCATGGGCCCTGATGGGATGCACCCACAGGTACTGAGGCAGCTGGCGGATATTGTTGCCAGGCCGCTCTCCATCATCTTTGAAAGGTCGTGGAGAACTGGAAAGATGCCTGAGGACTGGAAGAAAGGCAATGTCATTCCAGTCTTCAAGAAGGGCAAGGAGGAGGACCCAGGCAACTATAGGCCAGTCAGCCTCACCTCCATCCCTGCAAAGGTGATGGAACAGCTCATTCTGGATGTCATCTCCAGRCMTATGGAGGAAAAGAAGGTGATCAGGAGTCGCCAGCATGGATTCACCAAGGGGAAATCCTGCTTCACCAAGCTGATAGCCTTCTGTGATGGAATGACTGGCTGGGTAGATGAGGGGAGAGCAGCAGACGATGTGTACCTTGACTTCAGCAAGGCTTTTGACACTGTCTCCCATAACATCCTCCTAGAGAAGCTCWGGAAGTGTGGGTTAGACGAGTGGACAGTGAGGTGGCTTGAGACCTGGCTGAAAGGCAGAGCTCAGAGGGTCATCATCAGTGGCGTGGAGTCTAGTTGGAGGCCTATGGCTRGTGGCGTCCCCCAGGGCTCAGTACGGGGTCCCATCATGTTCAACTTCTCCATCARCGACCTGGATGAGGGGATGGAGTGCCTCCTCAGCAAGTTTGCCGACGATTCCAAGCTGGGAGGAGTGGCTGACACACCCGAGRACTGTGCTGCCATTCAGAGAGACCTGGACAGGCTGGAGAGTTGGGYGGAGAGGAACCTCCTGAGGTTCAACAAGGGCAAGTGCAGAATCCTGCACCTAGGGAAAAATAACGCTAGGCACCAGTACAAGCTGGGGGCTGACCTTCTGGAGAGCAGCTCTGCAGAGAAGGACCTGGGAATGCTGGTGGATGACAAATTGACCATTAGCCAGCAGTGTGCCCTTGTGGCCAAGAAGGCCAATGGTCTGCTCGGGTTCATTAGGAAGAGTGTTGCCAGCAGGTGGAGGGAGGTGATCCTGCTCCTCTACTCAGCCCTGCTGAGGCTTCATCTCGAGTACTGTGTCCAGTTCTGGGCTCCCCACTACAACAGAGACATGGAGCTACTGGAGAGAGTCTGGCATAGGGCTACGAAAATGATCAGAGGGCTGGAGCACCTGCCCTATGAGGAACGGCTGCAAGAGCTGGGCCTGTTTAGGCTGGAGAAGAGAAGACTGAGGGGGGATCTGATCAATGTGTACAAGTACCTGAAGGGAGGGTGTCAAGAGGATGGGGACAAACTCTTTTCAATTCTCCCATGTGACAGGACAAGAGGCAATGGGCAGAGATTGAAGCACAGCAAGTTCCGCCTGACTATGAGGGGGAATCTCTTCCCTGTGAGAGTGACGGAGCACTGGCACAGGTTGCCCAGAGAGGTTGTGGAGTCTGCTTCTCTGGAGCTCTTCAAGGCCCGCCTGGATGCAACCCTGTCTGCCATGCTCTAGGTGACCCTGCTGAGCGGGGAGGTTGGACTGGATGATCTCCAGAGGTCCCTTCCAACCTTACTGATTCTATGATTCTATGAAAGGTTAGTCACAGTACTCCATTCTGTTTACTGTTTTATATATTTTCAGTGTATTTTAGCTCTTGCTGTACTGTATTTTCACACAGCACCTCTTTGTAGAAAGTTCCGACGAAACTATTAGCACTTAAGAAGGTTTTGGATCTATTAGACCTGAAATTTAAACTCAGGTGAAGCTCTTTGAAAAATCCTATGAAGATAAGTCTGTCATATTCATCAGAGGATGGAAAGGAGAATAAATGGAAAATTTTAAATTAATTTAATATATACATATAAGGAACTAGATTTTTWATCTATTCCTAGTTATTTCATTTTGTTTCTACAGTTGAGTGATTTTTTTATGATAATGAGATAATTGCAGAGAAACTTCCTCTCCTGGGTATGTATGAGATATAAGTTATTTTATTCTGTGTTTGTGCTCTTTCTGTTTTCCATGGCTTTGAACGCAAGAATATGCTGCRTTTTATGCCGATAAGATTTTCTGAAAATTCCCATGATAATGACTGATCAATATTCTGTTTTTGCCAACAGAGTACGTCAATGAGCAAATGTCAGAAGCATGCCAGGCATGATAAGTTACAGCGGTGGTCAATACCAGTATTATTCATTGTACAAAAGATATCATGTTGCCACTGCTGTTTTATTATTTTATAAAGCACTGACTGTGGGCTATGGACCAGATCCTGATGAGAAGAAAATTGGTAGACAATCTCCTGCTGATTCAGAGGATTTTATCTCCTCTGTTTAGCAAGAACAATTTGAATTATTGCAGATTGAATCAACAAGACACACCAGAGCTTTAAATGCTTTTCTAATTGTTTGGCCCTCCTTCTGCCCCACTGAGACCCACAKTCAGAGATTCACAGGCATCAAATTCACGTGGCAGTCAGACTGCTAAGAAGGCAAACTGTTCTTCCTCTTGAAAAGACCAAAACCCCCCTCCAATTTATAGAACAGTCAGAAATGCAGTCTAATAACTAAGGCTGTGATTTCTGAAGAGCTGCTTCCATCTTTGGAGGGAGGTGGTTTACARTGGATACTGAGTATGGTGAGATGCTGAAACATGCATATGAGGACACATAGTCTTGAAATCAATAGCTGCATCTGTTCCATATTGGCCAAACAAAAGGAATGGCTGTAACATGAAGCTGTTATTTTCATTTTTTRGTCTGCTTTCATTGGCAACGGATGTAGAACGTCCTGAAGCCAATCTGCCATTTGGTAACCAAGAAACACAGCAGCTTTTATGTGGAAAAACATAAGAAGTATTACGGTCATCTAATGTGATTCTTGGTGTGAGTTTCAGAGAAATGAAGCTGTCTTCTCTTAGCAATCTTTCTTCTAAAGATTTGTATACCTGTCACAGCACCTTGTTGTGATGAGAATGGGATGGTGGCAAATAACAGTCCTATGAGGAACATAGAGTTTCTGTAGTTTTATTTCACAATATGATTACAAGGTACAAGTGAGAGTACAAAATGAAAAAAAAAAGACATAATAAAATGAGACTGTTTATGTGTAGATCATATACTCCAGAGGAAAATGGCTTTGACTTGTTCAGCAAAAATATCTGGACATTTTCAGCTCAGCTTCTTCCAAGAATAAATCTTGGCTGTTTACCATCAACCTCAGATTACTGTGGAAGTAGTACTGTGACTCCATTGATAAGTTTTACAGATTTATAAATCTCAATGCTATTTTTCACTTAAAGTAGGAATTCATTCTCTCTTTTGTGTGTGAGAAATAAAACATGTCCTTCCCCAAACAGTATTAATATTCCTTTGATAGCTGRATAAATTTTCTGAGATTTTACAGTGCAACCTGCTAGGTAAGTTAAAAACAAAAATTAATGAAAACTGAGCCTGTTGAGAAATTTATCATCTGTGTCAGACTGTATTCTTTCTCCAAATGAGCTAAGCAGTAGAATAACACAGATGCATCAAGCTTCCCATATGGTTAAGCTAATTGAGAAGTGGTGCCTAGGCCATAGCTGAAGAAATTAGCTTATAATCAATTCATAGTTATTTACAGAAACAGAGCTGGATCCCCTTTGCCTCTTCATTAGTTTCATTTGTTATGCCACCTAGGTAATATGTCATTATAGTTGTGCCTCTGACGTCCTCCCTTGTCCTCACTGCAGCTGCCTGTAGCTCCAACCCAATGGCTCTGCTTGTACCTGTGTATAGACTGCTTCAGTGCAGTTGCTTCTATTACCACAATAGTTCCCATGGAATGAACTTTATTACTTTTTTGTTCTTTTCAGTATTCGCTTTTCCTGGCAACAGAAGTGCAAGGTACAGCTGTCAATGCTAGCTTTGTACACCAGTTTGATACTCCAGCTTGCCCACATTAAACTTAGAAGAAATAATGGGAATAAGAAGGGAAAGRGCAAGGCTATTTCTCATTCAGTTTTCTTTTACGAAGATTTTCTCTAGGTCTCAGAAGTCATATTCCTAGCAAATATCCTCAATGTTACAACAAAGATACYATTGCAATAGATTAGCCCTTTCCTTTCCAGCTGTCCATTGTATGGGACATATCAATATTTTTATATTCAAATTTCTGTCACAAAAATCAAAATACGGATTTTTTTAATGGAGTAAAAGTCTGATTGTTTTCAAATATGAAMTATCAAAACACCTACTTTTTTACATTTTCTGTTTTAGAAAACATCTTTGCATCCTCTAGACTCAGCCCATTGCCTTCTGGGAGTCATTGCTGTCATTGCTCAGGAACTCATGAGTTCTCATGAGAACTTATTTTCCTCCTGCAGCACATCCTTCCAGCTGCATTAGAGTCTCAAGAAACCTGTAGTCTTGCCTCCACAGTACATCTTGGTGAGGGAGGGACTATGACAAGTCTGATGCCATGGRGGCTGAGCATGTTGTGGGCCCATAAAGGAAAACTGAATCAAGGCAGGAACTGGATTATGACCCTTGGATTCTGAAATACTTAAGAYGGAAACAAAGATTTATGCAGATAATATGTCATTTGGACTTTTCTGATATAAATTTCTACAGAAAGCAAATTCTTCCTAATAGAAAATTTCAGTAAGATCCCACTTTCCTACAGGAAATGTTTTACTTAGCTTCTTTATTAGCTCCTTGATACTATTAGCATTACATCTAATCAATTATACCAAAAAGGGGTAAAARGCAGGGTTTGAATCCTAATGTACATTTATTTGGATCATATGATTAGCTTCTTCATTCATTCTATTTGCAAACATTGTGTGAGCTGTTTTGTGTTTGTCTTAATGTTTCAGGAATGACTGGAGGATTGTTTAGTAGTTATAATGGTAATGAACGAAAAAGTGTTTTCTATTTATATTCATCATTATGCAATTCTAATTATTCTGGCCACACAGACATAGCCTTTGTACTCTATGTGTTTTATGACAGACATTTTAAGAGCCAAGATTTCAGAAATACCATTGTATAATACAAAGACTCTCATTAACATCWCCACATATTTTATTAGAGTCCTGAATCGTCTTGAGCTTGAAGCAAAAGTGAATATAAAGCACACAAATGTAATCTCTGGTAAAGACATGAGTAAACTCTTAAATTCTTCTGCCTGTTGCTGAATGTTAACTAAGAAACACCTTCTTCTGTGACATAGTGCTATGGTGATTTTTGCATTCCAGGTAGACTGCTATAGACAGACAGATATGGTTGGTCTTTGCTTTGAATTACTTGATTAGTCAGTTAAAAAAAAAAAGTTAAGACTTATCAAAAATAAATAATCCACTACAGTTTAGCCAAAGCTGACTTCTGTTAGCTAATATGAATGGTCAGAGGGCCACTGAAGTCCAAAGAAAAAGGAATTGAAATTTAAGTCTTGCAAAACTGGATGCTAGATTTTTGGTTCAAGTCCAAATCTAAATTAAATGAAAATGCTTACAGCTAAAATAGAGATTTAGCAAAGCCTTTTAACAGTGCTATGATCGTGCTCTCAAAAGCACTCAATTTTAAATACTCATTTAAGATCTATTGGTATCAAATAGGCACATCTTGCAACCTGTCATGTATTTTTCAAACTTTAAATCATTTCATTGTTCATGTTAGTTCTGCGGTGTGAATTTGTTGCACTGATATTCTGGCCACTCTCTGCTGCATGCTTCAGAAACAAAGAAAATCACTCTCTCATACTCAGAAGTCCTCTAGTTCCCATAATTATGGRATATGTACAGGAAGGGCAGCCAAGTAAGTTCAGGTAGGTTTGGCAGTTCCTTTCAACTGAGTAGTAGTGATGAGTAGGAACAGGCACCACTGGTTGAGAACTGAGGCAAATGTTTTAGTTGCCAGAAATAGCTTTCAGCTGCCCTYCCGGTCACACCTACCTGCCCCTTAGCTCAAGTAACCCTGCAAATTTCACATTAAAGTGATGAAACATCACTTTAAAACCATCACTTTCCCTCTCATTGTTGCTCCTTGTTGTGGTAATTTAAATAGTCTATTATTTTTGTTGTATTGTATTCTATATAGAGCCTTTACAGATTTACAATATTGCAGATAAGGAAGTAGGAAGCTTCTGGGGAAATCTGAAACAGATCTTCTGGCTATTCTCTAAACAAACTTAGCATTACTCCCCAAATAAACGGACTGTAGCACGCTTAGAGCCTACCATGTATAAGATAGCACACTTTTATTGTTACTGCTCTGTATTGAAGGCAAAGATAAGATTAAGAGCCATTTTGATATGTCCCGGTCCTTTTGTTTGGGAATGACTGTTAAAATGCTAAGGTCAGGGCATGGGCTGAATGTGGCAAATGATGGTGAAATTCACCTAACTAAATGTGAATGTCTGCATTTGCAGATCACCTCTGACTGCTTTATGATTAGTGAAAAGAAATAGGCACATCCAGAGCACAATTCCTCTTGTCCTCATGGGGACATCTAACAGGTCAGATAGATTATGCCATAAAAAGTGTGCATTTCCCACCACTGACTGCAGGGGATAGTGACTTAGACATGCATGCCATTACTGCAGACAACTGAAGGTACACACATGACAGAGCTAGCCAGGAAGAACTAACTTCTGTTAGTTTAAAAGCAATTTTCAGATGCTTTTGCAACCATTTGCCAACTTGTGACTGATTCTCCACCTCTTTTCCCTGAAATATTGTAAAAGCAATTTTTGTAAAGCTGAGATGGTGCAATGTATTGTTCTGAAAAGTCCAAATTATATATATTTTGGAACAAAATACATTTGCAAGGTTTTCTGGAAGACAACAATGAAATTTGACTTCTTTGTTTGTTGTTTCATTGCTGCTCTTACTAAATAGCAGTGGATAAGTGAAGTAGACTAGAATTTGCAGCTGTACTTTGCACATGTGGCTGCATGAAGCTAACTTTAACTGGTTGAGGAAACTGGGTCTTCCAGCTGACCAAGCCAGTCAGATTCCCAGGTCGCCCAACTTTTAGCAGGATTACTGGGAGTTTAGAAGCTGTAAAATCTCCAGCCTTGGGACAATCCGTTAGACAGGATTGTCCTGAAAGCAGGGGACTTCTGCTGACAAAGAAATCTTATATTTGGGCACAAATATATGTAATTTCTTCTTTTTATAAATATTTATTTTCTGAAGAGTGTTGGTTATCTTATGRACTTGTACTCTGAAACCAATCAAAAGGGGATGAGTTTGTGACAAGGATGGGGAAAATACGGTTGATGCTAGTTTGTGAGACTGGGTCATCAAAAGGAAGTCAAAAAGGTCAGGCATAACATATAAGAAATTTCCAGTTAAAAAAAAGGAAAAAACAAATTGTGAGAAGGACAAATTTTAAGGTACAAATACTATAGCATTGTCATGATTGATAATGCAAACTCAGATTTAGCACATGTATATCTGCAAGTCATGTCAAACTAAGTGATGCTGCTAAATCATAAAAACATACAAAATTTCAAACCACAGGGGCAACAAGCTGGGTATAGATATGTTATATATTTTTGTTTTTCAAACTAAATGTGGGCTTGACCCACGCCCTTGCCTTAAGAGGCAGTGCTTAATAAAGGAATGTCTTCCAGAGCACTGGAAGGGAAAGCACAGACAGAAGAGAAACAGCAAACCATTTATAYAGTCATCAGCTTCTTGAAGTTGTCGGTGAAGCAGCAAATTTTCAAGGACTTCCAGGAGTTGCCTAATTTTTGGTGCAAAATTACTAGTGGAGGGACAATACAAACCCAAATCTGGCTTGGGAATCCCTGGAGCTGAAAACAGGAGGCTGGGAGCGTACCAGGAAGAAATATATATATGCTTCTCTTGTTCTTGCAGTATATTCAGTGCTTGCTAAAAATTAAATTTCTGTACATTCTTTGTAATATTTTCTCTGTATTTCTCATCTTATTCATGTAGCAAGTGATGCTATTCTAATAGCAGAGGATTCACAACAGAACAAGAAAAAAGGCTCTTTTGGATGTTTGGCTTAGGTGTATAGCAATCAAGACTTGACATATGCCCACAACAGTGGATTTTCCTGGTTGCTACCATCAAAATCCAAGAACACACTACAGTCAGGGAAATGCTGGCAATTTCTTCACTTCTAATCAAAGGAATCCTGGGTCAGTGTAATGACAAACAAAGAAAATCTGTGCAAATATTCTTTTCTTAGCTTCAAGTCTCAAAAACATTAATATTATTCACACAAAATAACAGGGCAACCACCCACTTGAGTCATAAGATGACATAACTGCAAACAAGACAGAGTTGTTATGTAAATAACAAGTCTGTCATGTTGATACAAACTTTAGAGGAGAAAACTGAGGAGTGTGATGTGTTAAAAGAAACAATTAAAGTCTTCTACAGGCTTTTAAAAACACCTTCAGATTTTGAAAGACTTAGAGCTAAAATAGTAAAAGGAAGGTATTTAAATCCATTTGTCAGAAAATGTAAAGCAAATTTCATCTCTAAGTGACAAAAGTATCTTGGCAAATAAAGATAATAACTGTATATTATCAGGAAAGTGGACAGCAGCCACTTCATAAACTCAGTAACCTGATTTTGTGTATAGTATCTGTGTCTTGTACATCTGTGAATTCACTCACTTTATTTCAAAAAATGCGGAACAAAAGATGAATTCTTGTCTTTAACAGGCGCATCAGGGAGGAATATGATTCAGTTTTACAAAGGTGACTTAAAACATTACAGGAAGATGTTTCTTGTAGTCGTGGAGAATGTAACACCACCTGATTCTGACAGTGAGTTACAAACAGAATATACAATTTTACAACCATATAGTCAGCTTCCATCTTTCTTATAGTTGAAATGTACATGAAAATACAATGAAGATTTTCTTTTAGTTCTTTTGCAGACCCCAAACTGAAGTTATAAATAGGCAATCAGTGTTATGTTCAAAAGTAAAAATATCTRATTAACTTTAAAACTACTCTCAATATGATATTCTTAGCATACAAACTACTGTAGACTAACATATCAAATGAAATGTGTTCACCAACACTGTCTTTGATTAAGAAGCTTTCTAAATTTATATTCATTGCTTTGATATGAAATTGGTGAAAAATTGTAATACACAGAGAACATTCTTAAATATATGTAGATTTTAGTTGTTCAATTTTGTTAGAGGTTGCAGGATCCAATGGACTTCAGGACTCAGGGGCTTTTCCCTCTCACTGTCACTAACTAATAGTTTTATACGATCCCCAATTCTTTTCCCGCTGCATCCYAGAATAAGCCCTATACTCCTCAAGGCAATAATTTCTTTATTTTCGTGGCTTTCTGTGGAGGGAGTGTTTTTTGCTTGACCCTTTTTGTCACCACCAGGAACAGCAGCTGACTCATTCCCAGGGGATGGGCTCAGGAAGCAGCTGGGGTGGTGGGTTCCATCTCTACTGTGTGGGTTACTGCGGTTCCCCACCTATCATAGGTCCTCTGAGCCTCCCTAGCCCTTTGGGTTTATGGTGATTGGCCTTTAGTAAGACAAGCCAGCAAACTTAAGTAAATATTAATGTTGAATCCTTCTAAACCTTTCGAAAAACTTAAGACTTTAGCGTGAGAAATATAACTCTGTGGCTGTAAATGTACTATGGAGATCAATAGATGTCCTAGGCTGAATATCTTGGATGCAAYGTCAATCTTTGTATAAATCCCCTGTGGACTATAGGCGGTGGAACAGATCTCAGGGTACAAAGGGAGATCAAAATTTCAACTCTGCTTGCCATCCTGACGTGTGGGACCGGGGAAGCAGGAGAGCTCCTGTCTCAGGTAAAATTTGTAAAACAGCACAACGTTTCTGAGCATGAAGTGTTTGCTTCTGCAAAAGCCAACAGATGTTTCATCTTCCAAATTACTATCTCTAGTTTATTTTTATTATTCAACTGAAACAACCTTTTGATTAATTTTTCATTGCTTTAAGTTTCYACTGCCAGCATTTCAATCCAGCTTGCAACTGAATCCTCCAGGTCATGAGAAAAAGTAAAATTGCTATTTTCTTCACTTCTCAATGCAGTTTCCAGGGCTGTTATAGTCTGACATTACTATAATATTGATTTATTGCACAGAAGGAGGAGGAAAAGAAAGAAACTATGGAAACCTCAAGCTCTATTAAAGGAAGCCTCAGTGTYTGTCAAATGAAAGAGCATAAAACAGATAGAAAAAGATGATTTATTTTAATGCCTTTCAAGGTTAACCAAGTATAAGACTCCTCACTAATACTGTATGTAGATTCTGTAGTGTTATGTCCTTGGGGGCATCTAGTAAGTGATAGCAATTTTAAAAAATTGTTGAACAAACATCCTATCAGTCCCAGGTACTGTAAATGTAAGCATGTTTACATGCTTAAGGTCTATCAATAAAACATCTGGGGGTCTGCAAACCTTCAGAACATTATAAAACATTCACAAATCATTAAATGACCAAGTTCCTGCAACCCTACCAGAGCTCTCCACTTAACAGGCACCTTCATGCACCCAAGGCCTGACCCTCATCTTGAGAACCATTTCAGCATGTCCCATCACAGGACATGACTGAGGGACACAGCCTGGTTGTACAGAAGGGCAGTAGAGTTGTCTGCTTAGATGTATCTAGAACCTTCTGGTGGCTAGAGGAGACATCTTTGAGAGCCCGCTGTCACTTCCTCGTCTTCATTAATGCCTGATTTTGTGTCACTAGCCCAGCGACAGCCTGTAAAATCTTTGTAAGAAGACTCAGGGAGAGCAGCACATGGACTAGCAGCAGGTTTCTCTCAGAAACATTTCCAGGGCTGCCACTGACCTGTGACAGAGCATGACTTCACCAATGGGGACAAAGTGAAGAGCAAACTGCATGTGGGAAGTAAGGCTATAAATCCTATGAATAATTACTGGAGCTACTGCCACTGATGGAGAGTGATTTGTGAAATGATTAATCCTTAAGTGATGACACAAGAAACAAATAATGACAGCTTAAAGAATAATTGACATAAAGTGTAAAGTATGAGCAGATTGTAGGAATAAAAATTAGATAAAGTGAGAAAAAGGGTTAATTGTTATTTATTTGTTAATTTTTTATTGATATTTAGCTAGTCAGTGTATGGGAAAGTACAGAAGAATGTTGAGGAGACAGGCAATGGAAGCTAGCCAGAGCATTCCATGAGGCAAGGAGCATCAACAGGGYATGTTGACCCATAGCTATGGTCACTCATCTGGGCCTGTGCCCACCTGGTGCCGTGCTGCATCTGGGCTTTGAACTGAGATTAGCGGTGACTCAATATGCAACTCAGTATGTGTACCRCRCATGTGTATAGTACATAAGAACCTCTTATAGTGCCCCTTGATATTCCTCACAGCGGAGCCATGCTCAGGGCTGCCCTGCCGTCTCTCTCACTGGCCATCATGGGAGCTACAGGGAACCCTCCTGCATTGGTAATATTGCTCCTTTTTATCTAATTGTTAATAAATATATATATTTATATTAACTAGCCTTGTGTCTCTCACGATCGAGCCCCTAAACCATTCTACCAGTCAGCTAACCAGTATCCAAACTGGAATTGTGGTACTCAGATAGTGGAGAAAGCTGACCTTGTAATTCTGTTATGAGAKGACATAGATGTATGACAGGTGAGAATATAATGAAAATTGCAATCATCCCCTGAAACAAACACTCAAGAGGAATAACTTAAGTTGGTAAAGCAGGGACCAGCAACAGTCAAGAGGAGTTTAATCTTTACTGCTACAAGTATCACTTTCCTCACTGCAGATTTCCATGTTGCTTGCAGAAACCGGGGGACTAACAAACAGCAGCCAAATAGAATAAAAATCATCATCAAGGACATTCCCAGAAAATGTAGAAAATATGAATAACCTTTTTTACATGCAAAGAATTTGAGCTATCCTGATTATATTTTCTAACCTCACTTTACAGTGATTGGTAATCTCTTGCACTTCACTCTTCCTGTCACAGATCCTTTCAAGTTCAGAAACATTTGATGGATGAATACCACAGAATATTTTCAAGAAATATTTATATTAAATAAATGTGCTTTGACTGGTTTCACAGTCGTTTTCTGTTCATTTTCTGTAGCTATGCTTACATCAAAGTTTAATGCCAAAAATCTTTTTGAATCATTTTTCTTGACCATAAGTCAAAATGTCCAGAGAATTACCTTTTTTTTTTTCTTTCAGTTTAGGAGAACGGGGTGATTGTGTGCATATTAGATTGCTGGCACTGAGAAAGCTGTGCACCTGCAGGACTTGAAAGCCATGGGTCTGATCCTTGCTGCTGCCAAGATAATTCATTCTTCACAAAATGCCTGAGAGTCTAAATTGTGGTGGAGAAAGAGGGACTGTTCGGGGACTATTTCAAATAMAGATTTATGTACAAACAGACATCTAGAGACATATTCCCTGGCAAAGTGATTTCACTAGGACTGGTGTCCTTTCATGTAAATGATGCAAATCCACAGCAAACTTGGAAATATCTATATGGAGGCATTACTGTAAAAATGATGAAGATCAGGCTCAGAATGATCTTGGATGATCAGGATGAACTTACCTGAATGGGAGACCAAACTGTAAAACAGTTMCTAGATGACTGACCCCAAATGAGAAGGCGGCTGAGGTACTTGTAATTGCATATGAGGAAATACCAGTTGCTGGTGGTTTCCACTGAAGCTACATCTAGGTTGGAATTCCCCTGTTGTGGCCAGTCAATGGATGGACATAGAGTCGATGAACTCTAGCACAGATTCAGCAAGAAGTGATTGTCCCTTTTTTTCTCTAGTTGAATCTGTGGTTCAGTTTAACTTCAAACCCRTTTGCAGCAATTCCAACCAATTATGGGCAATTTCCCAGCTAACAATTTAAATAATAGACAGAAGTAGCTATTTTATTTACCTCAGTCAGGTTTAGATTTAMCATAGGTWTTTAAATTTTATTTTTACAGCTGTTTCTTCACATACCTGATTGGAAGGAATGAAAGTGACAGGTGGCAGTAGCAATAATTTCTACTTCCATGATATTTCCTGCAACTCTGAATASTTTTGATTAATGCCTGTGYTTCCTACGCTCTCTCTGTGATCACTCATATATCAGACAGATCTGACTGTTTGGATGAATAAACAACTGTTCCCTTCTCAGTCTAGTTCATGTGTAAGCATCTCAGATTTCTAGAATAGCTGATACAATGCATTTTATGGACAAGACATTGAGTTCTGAAAGAGTTTTTAAATATGTTGCTGTTCCAAACACTTGGTGTCTAGTCTTCTTTAGGGAGGGCTCCAGCAGATATTCTATAATAAAAAAATTACATAATAAAAAATTCTGAGAAAAAAGTTGTTTCCTTCCTCCTCTTCAGGTCTCAAATTCTCATTAGGGAGTGTACAACTGCTAAAATTATTCTTTAATCTTCAGTGGCTGCTGTAATTGGAAGCAGGCTGTATGGGTTTTAAATAACTTGTTGTAATAACTCAGGTCTTAAAGAAGCATGATCATAGAATCATATAATCATAGAATCACAGAATCACAGAATCAGTAAGGTTGGAAGGGACCTCTGGAGATCATCTAGTCCAACCTCCCCACTCAGCAGGCTCACCTACAGCATGGCAGACAGGGTTGCATCCAGGCGGGCCTTGAAGATCTCCAGAGAAGGAGACTCCACAACCTCTCTGGGCAACCTGTGCCAGTGCTCCATCACTCTCACAGGGAAGAGATTCCCTCTCACGGTCAGGCAGAACTTCCTGTGCTTCAATCTCTGCCCATTGCCCCTTGTCCTGTCACATGGGACAACTGAAAAGAGTTTGTCCCCATCCCCTTAACACCCTCCTTTCAGGTACTTACACACATTGATAAGATCCCCCCCTCAGTCTTCTCTTCTCCAGCCTAAACAGGCCCAGCTCTCGCAGCCATTCCTCACAGGGCAGATGCTCCAGCCCTCTGATCATCTTCGTAGCTCTACTCTGGACTCTCTGCAGTAGCTCCATGTCTCTGTTGTAGTGGGGAGCCCAGAACTGGACACAGTACTCGAGATAAGGCCTCACCAGGGCTGAGTGGAGGAGCAGGATCACCTCCCTCGACCTGCTAGCAACACTCTTCCTAATGCACCCCAGGAGACCATTGGCCTTGGCCACAAGGGCACACTGCTGGCTAATGGTCAGCTTGTCATCCACCAGCACTCCCAGGTCCTTCTCTGCAGAGCTGCTCCCCCAGGTCAGCTCCCAGCTTGTACTGGTGCCTAGGGTTATTTTTCCCTAGGTGCAGGACTCTGCACTTGCCCTTGTTGAACCTCAGGAGGTTCCTCTCCGCCCAGCTCTCCAGCCTGTCCAGGTCTCTCTGAATGGCAGCACAGTCCTCGGGTGTGTCAGCCACTCCTCCCAGCTTGGTATCATCAGCAAACTTGCTTAGGAGGCACTCCATCCCCTCATCCAGATCATTGATGAAGAAGTTGAACATGATGGGACCCCGTACTGAGCCCTGGGGGATGCCACTAGCCACAGGCCTCCAGCTAGACTCCATGCCACTGATGACGACCCTCTGAGCCAGGTCTCAAGCCACCTCACTGTCCACTCATCTAACCCACACTTCCAGAGCTTCTCTAGGAGGATGTTATGGGAGACAGTGTCAAAAGCCTTGCTGAAGTCAAGGTACACATCGTCTGCTGCTCTCCCCTCATCTACCCAGCCAGTCATTCCATCACAGAAGGCTATCAGATTGGTGAAGCAGGATTTCCCCTTGGTGAATCCATGCTGGCTACTCCTGNCTCTTCAGGTCTCAAATTCTCATTAGGGAGTGTACAACTGCTAAAATTATTCTTTAATCTTCAGTGGCTGCTGTAATTGGAAGCAGGCTGTATGGCTTTTAAATAACTTCTTGTAATAACTCAAGTCTTAAAAAAGCATGATCATATAATCATATAATCATAGAATCACAGAATCAAAGAATCACAGAATCAGTAAGGTTGGAAGGGACCTCTGGAGATCATCTAGTCCAACCTCCCCGCTCAGCAGGGTCACCTAGAGCATGGCAGACAGGGTTGCATCCAGGCGTGCCTTGAAGATCTCCAGAGAAGGAGACTCCACAACCTCTCTGGGCAACCTGTGCCAGTGCTCCGTCACTCTCACAGGGAAGAAATTCCCCCTCACCTTCAGGCAGAACTTCCTGTGCTTCAATCTCTGCCCATTGCCTCTTGTCCTGTCACATGGGAGAATTGAAAAGAGTTTGTCCCCATCCCCTTAACACCCTCCCTTCAGGTACTTGTACACATTGATAAGATCCCCCCCTCAGTCTTCTCTTCTCCAGCCTAAAGAGGCCCAGCTCTCGCAGCCGTTCCTCATAGGGCAGATGCTCCAGCCCTCTGATCATCTTCGTAGCCCTATGCTAGACTCTCTCCAGTAGCTCCATGTCTCTCTTGTAGCGGGGAGCCCAGAACTGGACACAGTACTTGAGATGAGGCCTCAGCAGGGCTGAGGAGAGGGGCAGGATCACCTCCCTTGACCTGCTRGCAACACTCTTCCTAATGAACCCGAGCAGACCATTGGCCTTCTTGGCCACAAGGGCACACTGCTGGCTAATGGTCAATTTGTCATCCACCAGCACTCCTCGGTCCTTCTCTGCTGAGCTGCTCTCCAGCAGGTCAGCCCCCAGCTTGTACTGGTGCCTAGCATTATTTTTCCCTAGGTGCAGGATTCTGCACTTGCCCTTGCTGAACCTCAGGAGGTTCCTCTCCRCCCAACTCTCCAGCCTGTCCAGGTCTCTCTGAATGGCAGCACAGTTCTCGGGTGTGTCAGACACTCCTCCCAGCTTGGAATTGTCGGCAAATTTGCTGAGGAGGCACTCCATCCCCTCATCCAGATCATTGATGGAGAAGTTGAACAGGGTGGGACCCAGTACTGAGCCCAGGGGAATGCCACTAGCCACAGGCCTCCAACTAGACTCCACACCACTGATGACGACCCTCTGAGCTCTGCCTTTCAGTCAGGTCTCAAGCCACCTCACTGTCCACTCGTCTAACCCACACTTCCAGAGCTTCTCTAGGAGGATGTTATGGGAGACAGTGTCAAAAGCCTTGCT
>NW_028186812.1:257245-347131 GCF_003343005.1 Rhea americana | reverse complement strand
GCAGCCAAGGCTGCCCGCAACCTTCACATCTCTAACCAGTCCCTCTCTGTTGGTAAGGACAAGGTCCAGCAGGACACCCTTCCTTGTAGGCTCCTCCACCATTTGTGACAAGAAGTTGTCACCAATGCATTGCAGGAGCCTCCTGGACTGTTTGTGCCTTGCTGTATTGTCCCTCCAGCAGACATCAGGGTGGTTGAAGTCCCCCAGGAGAACCAGGGCCTGTGATCATGAGGCTACCTCCAGCTGTCTGTTGAAGGCCTCATCAGCTTTCTCTTCCTGGTCAGGTGGCCTGTAGTAGGCACCCACAACAGTGTCCCCCATGCTAGCCTGCCCTTTGATCTTTACCCATAAGCTCTCAACTGCCTCCTCCTCCTCCCCACCWAGGCAGAGCTCRATGCRTTCCAGTTGCTCTCTCRCATAAAGAGCAGYGCYACCACCTCGCCTTCCTGGCCTKTCTYTCCTAAAWASCAYATASCCATCCATGGCAGCATTCCAGTCATGWGAGCTATAATGATATCATATGACATGCTCATGAAAGGACAAGAAAACCTACCAAGATTTAGTCAATAACCTTTTGAGATACATTGATTTTAGAAGTGATCTTTTTAGGAACGAAAACATTGTTCCTCAGCTGTACACTTCATGTTTTTTGGTTTTCAGATTTAATTACCTTAAGATCTTGACTAGATATGTAGAGACTCTAATCATCTAATACATAAAAAATGCTGATTCTTCTTCAGTGGAAGAATTTTAGAATCGAATAGTTTCCAGCAGTCAGTGAATCCCATTATTTTCTAAAGAATCCCATGTTTTGCTCCAACATGTCTCCAGAAATAGCAATAATCTAGAAACCCAGAGTTTTCCACATACAGTGGGAAAAGCTGTCACACATCTAGATGGGATTCTTTGCCTGTTATCAAAGTTCTCACTGCAGTCTATCAATTCAGTCCATAAAGCTGTAACACTAATTCTTCTAAGATGACATTAAWGACACTCTTTCCCTTCCTCCCCTCCTCTCTTCCACTCTTCTATCTGTCTCTCTCTCTTCTTACTAAGATGTAACCCTAATGACTAGCTTAAAACTCTCTTTTTATACAGTTAAGGCTAGATGCAGTATGTATGTACAAMGTTATATTTTTCTCACCTGTCTTTCAAAAGCGCTGTAACTTCAGTAACCTAGGAATAGCCTTTKGTTCTGCCAGCTTTTACTACCAATCATCTCAGCCAATGATAGTAGCTCACTGATACTCTTGTTTTTCCTTAAGCCAGGTGGACGGGGAATGACCTTTARGATAAACCACCTAAATTTTTGTGTGTGTACATTGTGGGCTACATGTGAGCAAGGAGTCTAAGCTTCCATGCCAGTGAATGGAGATCTAGTTGACGCTGTTAGTAGAGTCCAGAGAGCAAGGGATTGTTTCCTCAGAAACACACTCGCAAGAACAGAGACAACAATTGTTTTGCTCTGCTGAAACAGCCTGAACTTGCAGACATAATCAACACATTTGTCTTCATAATGATACTGGGGTTGATGCTAATGCATGTAGCTTTATGGTTAGAAATTATAACTTAAAACAGCAAGTATAAATTCTGCCAAATAAGAACCTTACCTTAATGAACTCCCTGACTCACTTATGTCRGGGAGAAGATACACAAACAGGAGAGTGGAATGTGGTGGCAGTTTCCAATGTAAAACTCCTTTGATCAGAAAACTGCTTATACTTCATAAAATTGTGTTCATGTCACTTCTCAGAATTGTTAGGAATTTGAGGAATATCAGGATTTCAACTTGTRTAACATTTTTTCAGGAATATGGGTGAGTGTTACTTTACAGTGATTTATCTGAATTCTGTAGGGAAAAAAAAAAAGATTCCAGGGGAATTTAAGTACATTTGTATTTCTCCTCAGACAGGAAGAGAACAGCAACAGGAACCAAGATTTTGGGGTCAAATTCTGGCATCTGATACWGGAACCTGTCTCAGTCATCAAATCAAACTTGCTTTATGCATGCAATGAATAGCAAACCTGCCGAGGAGCTCAGATGAATTAATATTTAGCCCTCTAAGGCCATCAGTAAGAGGGCATGAAGAGTGGCAGGGTATATACAAACATACGGTGAACATAGAAGTTGACTGTCTTATTATATTCCTCTAGAGGCCCGTTTTTGTTGCACTAGAAAATCTGCTGACATGGTAAATACAGAGGYTTACACTTTGTAACAGGCAAAGAAAGGAAAATCAGTCACAGTACTTCTCTCTGCAGGAGGCAAAACCTGAYTGCAGCCTATCAGAAGTACTGCTAGGCAATGGCCAGTGTGTCCAAGGGTGAGAGGTGCATGAGAAATGGACACAAACAAGAGAAGTTCACTTYGGTATATCACGCACATTTTATGACCATGTATGTTTGTTAGGAAAGAAAAGCTAAATAAGGATCCTTTAATAGCCATGTAACCTGCTTTCAGCTATGGAATACATTTTTTTTCAACAATATTTTTTGCATCATATATGCATATTGCTAGCATACTAAGTCACAAACATACTAKAGTAAAAAGGAAAAAACTGTTTCTCTGCCAGTGAATAAAATTATCACTCTTATAGTCTCACTGATTTTACTAACCTGCAATAACTTTCTGCTTTGTCATACCTCTCGGCCTCTCTGTACRCCTACTAGAGAACTTACGTGATACAGAGAGTTACGTGATCAYGCAGCCTGGTATATAAAGCCTTCCCTGCAACAGAGATACTGTTTTTCAGAGGGATTGCAACTACTGCCAGTCCTTACACTTTACTGTAATAGCAGAAGTTACTCTAAATGACTGAGCAAATGCTGGACAGAAGTCAAAACAAAAGAACAAAAGAGCAGACAYACAGTATGAATTTTGTTAATTGTTCAGAACTTTTTATTACTGTTTTCACCTTATTGTTTTCAACTTAGCAATAGCACAAAAAATCTAGAAAAAAATCTAGAAAATAGATGGGCTCTTGAAGGAACTTCAGTACCAAAAGACTGGGAAGATCAGAGGTTATTTTAAAAGAAGTTCAAATGAGCCATACATGATTGACAGAGATATAATGAAATGAATTCACATACCTTATAACACATTTTTACAGTGTATAAATTAGGTTGAACTCAGTGAATCTGGGGACTTACGCACTGGGGAGAAAGAGGAGAGGTCTGATAGCTGACTCTGGGCTATAAGTCCCAGTGGCAGGAATACTACTAGAATGGGATACTCCCATAAATATCTATCCAGCAAGGAAGAGCCACTTGAAATGGTTGTCACAGCATAATATGTAATACCAAATCAACAGATTTGCTGGCTTTAATACCAACCAGGCAGGTGCCATTCTCTGCTGACYCCAACAGAGTATCAACCAAATTGCAAAGCTGTCTCACCCTGGTCTCCTCTTCTACTCTAGATTTGACTTCTCTGTAAAGGTAGGGAGATGTGATTTTTTTTTTGCTCTGAGCCTGCAGAGCTCAATCTGTACAGGAGGAGGGAGAATTACACAGCAGAACGTGAAAGAGTCCATTTGAGAGGATGCAAATTCATTTATTTGTCTTTACTACCAAACAAATACAGCAGGTGACGCAGTGGTTGTCCACTGATGATCAAAAACACAGCTGAGATGACAGTAAAATCCTTAGAGAAAATTATTTATCTGACGGCTGAGCTGCAAAAGCTCTTGTCATATCCAGATTAAAATGAAATATTTTTCAGCATYTACTGCCACTGCTGCTGATAAACAGCCTCTGAAGTCAGAGAGGTGCAGTCAGCCTGGCACAACTGATAGCTCCCAGCAGCACTGGGGACACAGGTATGAGAGACCATCCGTGYATCACAGAGTGGGTTTTGACTGAGGAATTCTGTTACAGTAATTACTTTCTGCCAATATGGTGTTTGTACTGCATTTTCCAAATAACTGAGTTGTAAGAGCTCAGTACTGAACATACAGAGTTTAGGAAGACTGAGCTCAATAAAAAAATCARTGGAAGGTGGCGTCTCCAGAAGCCAACTCAGGCCACAGGTAGAGTAAATCACCTCCCAGGATGCCTTTTCACTCATCCCTCCCCTCTTCTGATGCCAATCTGATTTGCTTCTGTTAAATCTCTAACACGTGTGGCACAAATACATGGTGCAATTCTGCAATTCTCTGGCTAGTGCAGCAAGCAAGCTTGATGAACAATTTCAGTAACAACCACTGTGTCTGTTTCTCCTTCGAATTTTATGCTTAAAATCTCTTTAACTTGGCTTCAGATGAGCTTCCTGGCTCCTATAAGGTCACCACTTTATAACTAATTCGTCACTGAGTTGCAGTTATTGTCCTTCCTCCCTGTCTCTTGCCCTCTCTACTCAGTGCCTAGATCTCATTTCTTCAAAGTTTTATTCACACACAAACCACCTGCTCCTTCCTACTCAGTCCATTCCTAGAATCAGGTAAARGTGAATTTGTGTTTATAAACCTTTACACTTGATTTTAATATTCTTCTGGGTACACATCAAAACAGCTTTACTTGAACAAAGCTCAGCAGGAATTGGCATCATTAGCATCGTTAGAAGGAAAAAAAAATCACAAAATTCACATGATGAAAGTTAGGAAAAAAAAAAAAACTACTGACTACCTTACACATCCTAAAGTTCATAAGTGTTGTTTTCTGGTCCTGAACCAACATATAATAAACTATAATTAACTTTTCAATCTTTTTTTTCCAAGTAATAAAAACCCCAAGAAAAAGTCAGGAGAACAATGATGGAGTATAGCAGCTAACAACTTTTCCACTAGAAAGCTACGGCTCTTGATTTTTTTGCCAAATTTAAGAGAAAAATTCACTCACAGGATGATTAATGGCATGTAATATGTAAATGGCTTTGGAAGTTTGAAGAATAGCAAATGGTCTATAGCTAGCTACTTCCACTTCAGCAGCATTGCTTGCTTTGCAAGAAGTATATCCTAAATTATTAAATTCTAGCAAAAATCAAGGGTTCACCATCATGGCACTAATGCTACAGGAATAGCTTACAGTGTTATCATTGGTATTGTTTGAGCCTGAGATCAAAGTTTATATTACCCATCTTGTATAGTAACAATTGCTTTTCTCATGCAGAGTGAGAAGAACTGAGTGAGAATTTCTGTATCAAAGAAATAGCTTTTAGAAAAGCTAGCTATTGCTGTCAAATTCTACCCACAGTCATCTAAAAAAACCTTCTTTGTAGGAAGTACTGTCATGAGCTGCTCAAGGAACTTTCTTCTTTTGTAAACGTGTGTAGTTAGGCAGCAGGATAGCCTCATTGTGTTTTGAGCTTATGTCTTCCAGAGATCTTTTCAAAATTCTGGCCCTAGGGCTTTGTGCATGAATGAATTTGAGGTCTAATCCAATGGCTGAATCACCTAAATTTCTCATACAAATTTTTATTCACGGAGCTTCTTGGTGGATTTTAGGGAAAAACTGATTGGGAGCAAGAAATCCATTCTTTCTTTAAAAAGGAACAAATCCTTCTACTCCCTTATCAGCTATACTTACAGTGTTCATCTATGTTCTGTAAAGTTTGTGGAGCTTATATTATATTTGGATTTAACAGCCCCATTTGGGATTATAACCCAGAGATGGATGAGCAAATAGGGAACAGACAGGGCCTGATGGGAAAGACTGACACAGGGGTCATGAGYTTAAGTCAATGATTAAACATATGTGAGCCCTAGCATCAGATGCTGAGGAAGAGCCCAAGCAGGGGATCAGTCAGGGTGATGTAGCTGTAGAAAAAGGGGCAAAGAACTCAAAGGTGATGGAAGGAGTAGGGATGGTCAGTAAGTTACCCAAGGCAGCAGAAGGTGTGCAGAGTGTGTGAGGAGGGCTGGAGGAAATTCACACAGGGGAGTGGGATGAAAGTTGTAGGAGGCAGAAAGGAAGAAGAAGAAACAAGGGAGGGGGAGAGAAGAAGAGCTGAAATCTTGGGGAAAGGCCATTTTTCTTAGCTTTGATCTGCAATTGAGTTCAAACAATAGGGAAGAGGAAGGCAATAAGAATCTCTAGGGATAAAATGAGACAACAATAAAAAGGAAGCTATCATCACCAAGAATAAGCAGGAGAGAAGATGCTCCTCAGAGGCTGGCAGCATGTGGTACCCACAATGGAAGGATCAGGACAATTAAATGCCATTAGGACAACATAGACTTACACTGGTGACATAGCTGAGAAGTATAGACTCAGTCTCCATCACCTTACTAGAAYTAATCAGAAAACAGGCATTACCTTCCACATAAAAATACTGTTTTCTTCTTGACTATTCTTGGCTGGTTTTCTTCCACATCTGAATGCGAAGCTGAATTTCCTATGTTTCCAAAGAATAAAAGTTCAAAAATATAATAGTTGGACTAAGTATTTCTTTTTATAACACAAAAACCTTTCACTGACAAGTTGGATCAAAACAGAAATCATCTCACATTCATATAATATTAAATCCAATACTAAATGATATATATRTAATTTGTGTAAAAACATAAATGAACACTAACAACACAGCAATTGTTGTATTTTAAAGCGAAKACAGTTAAAATACTGTTTCGACTTTTTTCTTTTTACATTGTTTCTGCGAAAAACCTTTCACTATATCCAAACTACAGTTTTCTGATGAGAAGTTCTCCATAAGAACTTTTTAAGCCATTTTGCTGACTACTCTGGCAATAGGAGAGTAGATTKTATCAGAAAGAAGCCCACAAAGCACTGATTTCCACACATAGGTCCTCTTAACCTATGCAATCTGCAAACACATTGTCTTGAGAACACGGAGAGTACTTGCAGACAATCTTCTACTTGTTTTTATGCTTTCTTAAAGGTTACATTTTAACCTTTAAGAACTGTCTCCATTTTTCTGCTATTACAAGTAGACTTGATATTACAGTGAGGGCATTCAAGAGTAAGGTTTTCTCTGTATTTAAATAAGCCTGTGGAACTATGTTGTAGACTTTGATGYCTACTTCTCTGAGAGGGTCTAGGCTATATTTGATATTCAAGCTTCATTCACAATCCTTCAAATGCTGGAAGAAAYGATGCTTAGTTTCAAGTCAGTATAACAGAAACTTTGCTAAATAAAATACATGTTATTAAAAAACAATTACTTCTCTTGCATTTTTTTTCTTTTCGTCTTCCCCTTTGCAGACATGCATGCACACAGAGCAGGAGTGGGCACAGCTCAAATCTGGTGCAKCAGGGCATGGGCTGTTGAGAAGTGCAGGGGCACGATACAGAAGGGCACATTACACCAAACAGGACTAATGAGGAAGTAAGAAATTGAACTGACTCACCACATGGACTACCAAGAAAATCTCATATTTCCCACTGACAGTCACATCTGAACTTGTGCCCTAAAATCAAAAGATCGTATGTGCTGCCACCAAACATGTCTTCTCTGAAAATGACTTCTTATGCTGCCTTTTTCTTTAGGCCAAATTGATCATGAGGGTACAGGAGAGCAGTTCAGATAATGAAATATTCAAGTTTATGTGGTAAGTGGACAAGYGATTCTGAAAGAGCTCTCCAAACAGAGACCAAACTCTAGCAATTTGTAGTTCTGGAACTGGATTCTGAGAAAAATCAGTGAGAGCTCTGCTGCGGCCTCGCCACAAATGAGAGATACTATTATATGGAGTATTTTTGTCCCTTTGAAAGTCATAACCTGTTTTAGGTTAGAAGGGATCTTTGGCATTGATCTGGTCCCACCACCAACGCAAAGTAGGAATAGTATCAAAGTAAGGTTACTCAGGGCCTTGTCCAGCCAAATTATGAGTATCTTCAAAGATGAAGGTAACTAGAGTCTAAATACTCCCACTCATCTTGTCCATATCTCTCTACTTTGGTTAGAAGGATGTTATGGGAACTATGCCAAAGACCTTGTTAATGTCAAGCTTTTCAAGAAACCCTTGGTAAACTCTTCCTTCTGTTTAGCTTGGGCTCCTTTGCCTTGGCATTGCAGGCRATAGAAGTAGTTGGAGTGGACTGACTGTCCAGATACCCAGGACAGTCCTCCTGGTCTGCCACTTTCAAATACAATTACAAATGTTACACACACATCAATGTTCATATTATCTGCAGGCCTCTGCTTATCTAGCATTTCCAGGAAGTTCAGTGCTGCTCCTTTCCCTGCTTACTAAAAAGCTGTGTGTAGCAAATTTCCTTTCTAAGGCTTTGAGATGTTACATTTCTATTTTATTTGCAAAGGTCATTTTCTGAACTTTTAGTTAATGCTCTAAGACCCCACTTACATATGCTCTCCTCCTGAAGCAGTCATAGATACATAGATATCTCAGTACTAGATAGCTTCAGTGCGTTTCCTTATTGTGAGTTAGCTGTCTGCTATTTCATATACTAGTTTCCTGCCGAGTTGTGAGCTCATGCTCTCTGCCCTTGTCTGCAAGGTCTCAGGGATCTAGACTCAGGGTAACTGATGTGAAGACTCAGGATAACTTTAATGTGAATTTTAGAGTGAAATTTTAGAGCAAGGTCAGCAATTCCATTTCTCAGATGAGACACAAGTATTTGCCGTGGAGTCCTTTAATACTAATTAAAGACTCTGGGAAATGAGACCTGTCTTCTCACTTCTCATGCTATCACAAAAACTGGTCAAAGTTAAATTTGCTATCTGCAGAAAATGGCATTTTTCTAATTCTGAATCTGAGCAGGAACTTAAGTATTCTGTGGATTTTTTATTCCATGGACATTTCAGTTTAGCACCAAGGAAAGGTTTTGTTTKGACTAATGATGACTTTCTTATTTTCAGTCATGTTGATTATTCTCTTAGTATTAAGATTGCATTAAAATGTTACAGACAATGTAGAAAGTAGTGTTTTAAAATTRCTATTTGAATATAATATGACTAAATCAAGAAAAATAATGTAAAAATGGACATTTTGCCATTAAAATCAGTAACTGAAAATTTGACTTTTGTCTTTTAAAATATAATTGAAATGTATGTTGGTAAGAAAGTGAAAACATTTTTTGTAAAAAATGCATTTTTTAAAAAKGAAAACTGTTCTAGCCATTTCTTTAGATTAGGACAGTAGTTGAAAGCATCTCTTCTTTCAGCTACAAAGCACACATTTTGACTTGTTCTTCATTACTGGAAAAAAGACTGAAATACATATAAAATGCATGTATATCTCAGCCAACATAAAAGACCAAAAACAACTCTTCTCTGGGAATGACACAAGGGAAAACAAACTTTGTATAGATAAAAATGATCACCTGAAAATTACAAACAAATATTACTTTTCACTAGTAACATTGCAGGTTGCTTGAAACCTCCTTAAATTTAATTTTAGTACCTAAGTCCCAYATATTGACTCAGCAGTGATCAATCTTCTATGATCCTGAAATCAATAGTTGCTCCTATGAATAGCATGAAGCTCTCTTGGCAGCTGGAGGTAGGCAGTACCTACGCTCATGAAAAACTGAKCAGAAGGAAGAAAGAGAAAGGCGATTAAGAGTGATCTGTGCAGTCTGCATCTAGCTTTATTATTTTAATTCTTTATAGTCAAATAAATTCTATTATTATTCTCCATTTTCTTACTTCTCATTTTAGTGCAATATTTATCTCCCTGTATTACAATATGGACACAATTTAAGAACACAGTGCTGGTCCGTGAGAACCGTGGAGAAGTGAGACTCTTGAATCCAGTTGAGTAGTTGACAAAATGACATTTTAATATTGACCAGAGACGCAGTTTAGAATTTAATCTGAAAATAAAAACACTCATAATTTTGAAAAGGCAAAATTTAATCAGAACATCCCCTAAATTAGGAATCAAAGTTACATATTGTCACAAGCGGAGCTTCCTTCCATCATGTAGCTGTTACTCCCAGCCATCTGTTCCTAATGAGAATGGAAATGCTCTGTTATTAACAACGGAATTATTCACTGGAGTAAACAGGCTGAAAGAGTGTCTGAGGAAGRAGGAGGGTTTCTGCTAGGGTTGTACATTATTAAAAAGAGCATGCTCAGGAAGTGTACACGAAGACCTCTTGAGAYTGAACATGTACCCTATTTCCCCTTYCAGGGCAAGGAGGTGTAAACCAGAAAGTTACCTTTGCAATTTAGAAGACAGTTTCCAGCTTTGAAAAAGAATAAGGAGGAGGRGGAAAGACACATCTCACTTTTGTGAAAGTAACTGRCACAATTCTATGCAGAAAGAGGATTTTATTGAACACAAATACAGCCCTGGAAAGAAGAGAGATCCAGGAGTGTTGACTGATTTTCAAAGATCACCTCCCCAAGCTCAAGAATGGTCCATCTCCATGTGAAGAATGTCAAGCAAAGGTGGAAGGGTTCTCCATGGTTGAACAAGTTCCTGACAAATATTGAAACATAAACAGGAAGCACACAAGAGATGGAAGTCAGSTCCAGTTGTCCAGGAGAAAGACCACAATACTGTTGAAGTGTGCAGGGATAGGGTTAGGAAAGCCAAAGCTCAGCTGGAGTTGAATCTGTRGATGAATATGGAGGGCAACAAGAAGAGCTTCTGCAGGTATATTAGAACCAAATGGAAGACTAAGAAAAATATGGACTTGCTGCTGAGTGGGGCAGTGGACTTAGTGACACAGAATACATAAAAGGCTGAGGCACTGAATGCTATCTTTGCCTCAGTCATTACTGGTATGACCAGCCTTCAGGGGCCAGTGGCTACATGAGACCAATGGGAAAGTCTGGAGCAAGATCAGGTGGAGGAAGATCAGGTTAGGGAACACTTAAATTGGACATACACAAGCCCCTGGGCCCTGACGGGATGCACTCGCAAGTGCTGAGGGAGCTGGACAATGTCACTCTCAATTATCTTTGAAAGGCTATGGTGATTAGGGGAGGTTTGTGAGGACTGGAAGAGAACAGATGTCACCCCTATCTCAACAAAGGGCAAGAAGAATCTGAGAAACTACAGGCCAGTCAGCTCACCTCATTCTCTGGGAATGTGATGGATCAAATAATCCTGCAAACCATTTCCAAACGTATGAAAGACAAGAAGGTGACCAGGAGAACTCAGCATGGATTTATGAAGGGGAAATTATGCCTGGCTAACCTAATAGCCTTCTACAATGAGATGACCAACTTATTAAATGAGGAGAGAGCAGCAGATGCTGTTTATCTCAACTTTAGTAAGGTTTTTCACACTGATTCGCAAAACATTTTCAAAGACAAGTTGATGAGGTATGGGCTAGGTAGGTGCAACTGAGATGCACTGAAAACTGGCTGAAGTGCTAAGATGAAAGTGTTGTGATCAGCAGCACAAAGTCCAGGCAGATGTCGATTACTATTGGTGTACCCCATGGGTTGGTACTTGGTCTAATATTGTTGAACAACTTCATTAACAAATTGGATGATGGGACGAGAACATGTTCAGATGTGCTGCCATTTGAAGGGACCTCAACAGGCTGGAGTAATGGGCAGAAAGGAACCTCATGAAGTTCAGCAAAGGGAAATGTGAAGTCSTGCACATGGGGAGCAATAACCCCATGCACYAGTACATGCTGGGGGCTAACTGACTGGAAAGCAGCTTTGTAGAGAAAGACCTCAGGGTCCTGGTGGACAACAAGTTGAAAATGAGCCTCATGGCAAAGGAGGCCAGTGGTATCTTAAACTGCATTAGGAAGAGCGTTGCCAGYAGATCAGGTGAGGTGATCCTCCCCCTCTTCTCAGCCCTGGTGAAGCCACACCTGGAGTGCTGGATCCTCTGCTGTGCTCCTCAGTACAATGAGATATGGGCATACTGGAGCAAGCCCAGTGAAGGGCCACAAAGATGAGTAAGGGACTGGAGCATTCTCTTATATGATGAGAGATTTAGAGAGCTGGAACTGTATAGCCAGGGAAAAAAAAGACTGAGGGGTATCTTACCAATGTGTATAAATATGTGATGGGAGATTGTGACCAGACTCTTCTCAGTGGTGCCCAGAGACAGGGCAAGAAGTCACAAACTGAAACACAGGTAATTCCATTTAAAAATAAGAAAATATTTCTTTACTGTGGAAGTGATTGAAAACTGGAACAGGTTGCCCAGAGAGGTTGTGGAGTCTCCTTCTCTAGAGATATTCAAAATCTGACTGGATAAACTCATGAGCAATGTGCTCTAGGTGACTTTACTTGAGCAGGGGTGTTGGACTAGATGATCTTYAGAGGTCCCTTCCAATCTCAGCTATTCTATGATTTCTGAATCAGTTAGACAGACTTTGCAGGAGTCTGACAAAAAGCAGGGATCAAACTAAGATTTGTGTTAGTAAATAGGATGATTGAGATGTGCTGGTGGGTCTTTCTGCTTCAAGATATGCTGCATGCTGGACTAGCGATCCAGCAGGAAGATCTTCTTCACTATCAGTTATGCATTTGGCATGAAGAGAATTTGCAGRATTACAAGTCTCAGTTGTTTAGTATATATATGATGTACCTCAGTGAGTCCATTATACCAATAAKTTGGTACTTGATGTCTTTGCAATATAATTGTAAAAGCCTCTGGAGTGGGACTTTATTAACATCACAAAAGGCATTTGTTGGTGCATTTTTCTCTTTTAGATCTAGTAAATTGATTTAGCAACTGTCTTCATTTTCTGCCCATTGTTTTTTTCTCTAGTAGCAAATTTAATATTCTCCATGGCCTATCATTTAATACCAGTATAACTTCTGAAATAATGGCAAAACTCCTAGGAAGAGTCTGAGTGCTTTGGATAACTTGTATAGCTGACAGACTTTCCATTGAGATTGTGGAAAAGAAATAACATGCATGACTAGCAGGCTTAYTCACCTTTAATGTAACTGATCAATGTAATTGTCAAGTAAGTAATGACTGCAGCTGTTTCAAAATCAACATTAACAGCAAACTGTGCTTTCAGTCACCTGTCTGACTTTCCTAGCCACCTTTCTGTAGTGGGTAAACAGTGGAAGATTGGTGAGGAGACAGGAGCGTGTCTGCCCATCAATTATTCCAGCTACTGAAATACTTGGTGTGCAGAACCCACACGGAATGGCAGGTTGTGACCCTTAGACTTGCACCACATAGGCATCAATCTGGACATCTGTGCTCCTAAAGAATTACTGCTTCCCTTGCTATCTGTATACTTAAAGAGTTATTGCTTCCCTTCTTATCTGTAGCGTATGTGCAGTACCCTAGAGTGTAACCTATTAATTCACCTTAAACTCATGCCACGCTCAAACCTCACTGTAGACCAATGCTCTGTGGTGCCTGGGAAACCTACAATTCCAAAGCTAATTCATTTCACTATCCAGAATTATGCACCTCGTCATCAAGCTGAACCATGATTTTTATTCCTTCCTCAGATTTCTGTTTCCATAGTCTCATTCTGACTATTCATCCTGCCTTTACCATCATACTCAAAACCTATGCCACCAAAATCAAAGGCAATTTACATTTTTAGTTAGAAACCTTGACTAGATTGTTTTCAGAGAGCCTCCCCACTCTCACTGAATGGCAACTGTGCATCTTTTCTTTTTCCTTTTAATTCATATGATTCAGGAAGTGCTTTCCATTCATTAAAGTGTAAAGAAAATGTAATATAATTTCAGGGTATAATTTAGCTTACCTTTTAGCAGTTTTCACCTTATCCCAATGCTTCCTGACCTCTAAGGCTGAAGGTGATTTCAATTATTTAAGTTAATTTATAGTTATTTTGTTTTGAAGCAGCCTAGAGTACTTGTAAAATCACTTCTGATGTCTTCAGCTCTGGAGGCAGTAGCCTCCAGGTGACAATAACTATTTGAACCACTTCTATTGGAGATATGTGAGCATGTCTGTTAACATCATCAGGCATCTTGGGAGTATTTGATTACTTTGTCATTCAAAGAAGATTGCCATCAGAATGACAAAGTAATACCTGTAGACACTGATGGGAAGCATATTTTGACTAAATATAGTGCCTACTATTTAAGAGTCTGAAAACCTAAGTATTAAAAAAATAAAACTCATCTATCTTGCAGCATTGGTAAATACTGATTATCTGCATTGCTGAGGTATAATGAAAACTATTAGAAAACACAAAGAGAACTAATATTTTTTTGATAATAATCCTGTATTTCTAACACAGAATGATTTTTTTTCCTCTAATGTCATACAGTGAATGTTGGAGGAAGTTGCAGCAATAAAGAAGAGGGAAGGATCATTCTTTTCGTGTAATTAAAAATTATCACAGAGCTTGTTTTTGTCAACATCAATACAACAGACAATGTCTCCTGGAGGRAAAATCCTGTATTCAACATTTATGAAGAAAGAGAGACACAGAAGAGCAAAATATATTGGATTAGAGCCAGGAATCTTAAAAGCGGATAGTTGGTCTTACTTCAAATTAAAAAGTGGTGTTAAATGAAACATTTCCATTTTTGTGTATAAAATTCTCTAAACAGCTGAATTATTTATATGCTGTACTATTGCAGGATGTTACTTGTTTTGAACAGATCAAAATAAAAATCATACTGCGTTGTCATATCCAAAATCCAAATACTGTGACAGCTGTCTAGCAGCTGTCATAAATTTTTGGCATGTACATGTAACAACATCTCTTGGAACAACAGCTAGAAAAATGTCTGCTCCTGCAAGAAATATGCTCCCAATCAAGAGACCTTTCATCTGAGTTTCTTTTTAATGTTTCTGCAGCCAAGATGAAGTCTTACATTTGTATTGTTTCAGTTACATTATTACTCCACAGATTGTGAATCAAAATTAAAAAAATGAAATGTTCACCCAACTCTAAATAGCTCAATGAAAGAACAGAACCTGCCTGCCACTGCATTTTGATACGGGAGAAAAAATCAATACTTGCAGAACATCCGTCAATTTACAACTATGAGTTTTTAATATATGATAGCAAGATGAGATACACTTCTCAGCAGAGGTGTACAAGGTATGTCAACCTCCACTGCAAAGAATTACCCAGAAGCCATAAATAAATCACTGTTCTCAATATCTCTGAAAAAGAACAAAGCAAACATACACCAATCTGGCTGTTATACCCTGGCCTCCCAGCAGTAGTCAAATACCTCTCAGCGTGGGACTAGCTCCTGCTTTTCTCCCTTCCCAATCCAAAGCACCCTGATATCATCATAGAATCAAAAGTTACTTGCCACTAACTGTAGCTCTACGAGGCATCTCATGATGAATATTTAATGCAAGAGATGTCTATGCCTCATGCCCTAAAATAGGAGATTTTTGCTGCTGCTGTCTGCTTGCTGTGTCTCCTGCCTTCCTTGTCCTCGCACTCTGTGCCTGGCTGCCAGTGGTGCTCCTTCTTCACTGCAGACCCCAGGGAAATAGAGGACTATGGCTTACTGGGTGCTGTGGTGCAGCCAGACCCCACTCCTCATGCTCCAGGTAGAAAAGTATCACTTCATGATGGCCATACCTGCATTGCTTTTGAAATAAGGGGCAGCAACCCTTTCCTCTTACATGTCAACAGTGCCAGTTCACAGGCTTAGGCTCACAGGCAGGCACGAGTTCCCACAGCCACCCTGGGCTTTGCACATAACAGCAACATCACTGGCATTTGCCTCCAGTCCCTGGAGAAGGGAAAGAAGAAAACACTTCTGAAGCTGGCTCAGCTAGGCCGCTTGGGGAGAAGAGCAAGATAGTTACAAAGCTCCTACCTTCCAGGCAATTTCACTGCAATGAGCGTAGAGTATGGAGTAAACGAATGTTCACCTCAAACAGGTATAAGATGCAAAGTGAGACACTTCCCCACTAGATGGTTCTCTCTCCATCTGGAATTTTACAAAAATTTAAAATACTTGCCAGCTGCCACTAGGTATTTTTCTATATTAATAAGACTGTCCYATTGCAGTTAAGTTCCTCATAAAGGATGAAGGTGGGAAAGGTGAAGAGGCTTTTTCAGTGTCTGAATACAATTTCGCTTTCAGAAGSTAATAAATATTACTTTATGATACAATTTTGCAGTTAGAACAGTCCAATCCTATGTGTTTGTGTTTTATGACACACTAATTAAAAGGTAAGTTAAAACAAAGATTTGACATTGTTTAGTCATATGTTTACCTACAAACACATAACAAAGAGAAAACAAAAATCCCTCAACCATGAGCAGAGTTCATTCTAAGCTAATAGTAGATGTTTTCCCACTTTGACCTCAGGAAAAAAAAAATGCATTGAGAGACCATCAATAAATTGCTTATTTTGACRAAATAATATGCATTACTGCAGATTCACTGTCTCTTCTGTCATCAGTTTCTACAGAGAAGTTTTRTATCTTTAGGTAGCTCTAAAAATGCAACTTATCTTCATTTTTCATTCTGCAGCAGAAGAATTTTAGGTTAATTTTACTCAATTAAACAGKTAAGCAACAATTTCATGATTCTCCAACTAGAATTCCTCCCATACAGTCCTTCCTCCCTCCACCAGGAGTGGGCAGTTCTCAGCTTATGAGGAAAATGGATTTTGCACACATTATTTTGAGGACCTGAAGCATCACATTCTGAGATTGCCTTATGGGAAGAAAATTTTTCTGTGCAATGTATTTTTTCATCTTCTGAGATTATTATGTTCTGCAGTAGCTTGGAAAAAATCAGGCTCTGTCCTTCAAAAGGTGTTAAAGCCAGTGGGGCATGTCTGAATATTTTTAACAGGTCTTAATTATTTCAGTTTGATATTTTACTTTTTTAAGAATATATGAACAAAATCTAAGCAGGTAGCTAGATTGGGCTAATTTCACCTATCTTCCAATWTGACTGCACTTTCAGTCAGAATTTGCTACTTCAGCATAAAGCTGAAGAAGCAAGAAGCATGCCACATGGAGGGGAAACACAGTGTCTTCCGAGGGCCCACCACATCATTGAAGCTGTTGCTTACAGGAGGCATGTCTTTGCCAATTCCTCATTCAGAGGCAGTTCTTTCATGTCTGTAATTCAGTAACCCAACATGTTGTGAACACTCTTGTTCTTCTAGACGAGACCAGCAGTATTTGGCAAGAGAATGGGAGCTCTCTCCCAGTGACCACGTAGCCTTTTGAGTGGTTAGAGGGTAAAAGAAGGATTACGTATGTATTGTGCTTGGCCGTGGATTTGTTACAATATTCTAAGTGGTCTTGTACAGGAATACAGGGCCATTTGTCATCTTCTTTAGAATTCATCTTACAATAAATCTTGAATTTAATAAAGGCATAAAATTATTTTGAAAAAAGTGGAAATTACAGCCACTATGTTTACTTTGAGGTAACAGTACTTTTTAAATAGTAATGATTTAAATTGATTCTTATTTAATTTGATGAGTTTTTTCTCTTTCAACAACGTAGAAAGACAAGATACTTATCAAATACATAGTGGCTGTAATTTCCACTTTTTCAAAATAATTTTATATCTTCAAAGACCCATTCTGAGTTTTCTTTGTATTTACTATTATGGAATAAAGCAAGCTCGATTCAAAAGGGAATATCCTGAGAAATGTAAGGACCTACTTAGTCCGGTCAAGTGGACAGATGGCTTAAAGTCTTGAATGCAGAGAAAACTTGACATTTTTTAAAGTCAAAAATACAGATAAAATTTGGAATGTGTATCTCAAGCAAGGGATAAAAGCTTGTAAAAACAGAGCTGCAATTTCTGAATGTAGGTGAATATTACAGAACCAGGTTAATATTCATCTCAGAATAGAATATGAAGTGATTTTACAAACACCACTTTGGAATTCAAAAATATCAACAAAGTAAAAATTGTTAAAAGTTTAGCTGACTCAGGACATGTAATAGGAATTAAAATAAAAAGTGAGAATTTTTTTAATCATGCAAATGAAAAGAAGAAAGTTGTGGGCTGCTTTGTAGTGAAGTAGAGTTTATAAAAAATCCTGGAGTGTCCCCAAAGCCAGGGAATACCTTGTCCTAATTTTCAGGCTCCCTGGTTCCTGTGTTGGGACTCTCAGGAATCCAAGAGTCTGTAAAAGGGACTCCATTGATGGGTTCATTGCGGTTACAAATGCCTGATTCACAGAAGAACTGTAGTCCAAACTGTATTTCATTTCAGAAACCTAGTCTGTTTCAGGAGAAAAAAAAATTGTTAGTGCTTTTGTTTCAGTCTTACTTGGCATCAAACCTTTTTTTTTTTTAGGTTGTTATGGAGCAGGTATGATGGACAACTTATTTGTTCTTCCTTTGAGCCATTTTCTTGTAGGACAACTGGTTGCTTGTGCCAGGCTGGAGGAGACTGTTTTTTTTCTGGGAGCCATATCATGCCTATTCCAGAGAGTGGGATTCAATGACCAAGGGATCCTGCAAGTAGGGGATTGCCRCATGAAGCAATGAAAAAGAATACATCTGGGGGCCAGAGGGGACTGGGCAGAGTATGGAGTCTTTCAGACAGTGAGTGAGCTGGAAACAAGAGCTTGCCCTTTGGGACGGGGAGATTTCATCTTATATACATACACATATATATAATACAAAATAAATATTTTAATTCAGTCCATCTGACCTAGACATACAGATTTTTATTTTAAAAGATTTTGATTTTTATTCAAGTAATTTTGGGGGTTTGGGAGTTTAAAACTTTCAGTCTTTCATGAAGAGCTTACTGTAGGAGAAGGTCTAGGTCTAACMATCTTGTAGCTCACATATAGGATGATGCATAAATGAACTATTAATAGCCAGTACTGTTGCAGATCTCATTATTGAAGAATAAGGGAATCAAAATTTGGTAGGAAGAAATAAATTTATTTCAATGAAACATTTGACAGAATTGGAAGAATAAAGAAGATTTTGGGCACACACACCCTACTTCACGTCTGAAGTGTCTCTTCTGGTTTGTTCAAGGTTTCAAGAACTGGCATACTTGTTTCTTTTCTGCATTTTTACCTGCTGAGCTAATGCAAATGTTAATATAAACTTTATCTCACTTACTTGAATAACAGGTGCTTAGTTGCCTGATTCAAAACCTTGCGTTACACAGCATACAAACACGAGCTTGTGGTTGAAGGAAATCATATGGCTTCTTTATGCAATAGCCACACATAAATTCTGATATTACCACTTTATTTAGTCCTATATAACATGAGGCTGGTATTGTGAGGAAGAGCTTTCTTGGCTATCAGCCACACTAAGCTCTTTTTCCAGTTTGACTTTTCATCAGTTTATTGCCTCCATGAGGCTGTTGAAAGACTCTGATGAAATGATAGGGATTAAATTAAAGCTGTGACATAGACATTTATGAGGAAAAGCTGTGAGAGCTGGGCCAGTTCAGTCTGGAAAAGAGAAGACTGAGAGGGGATCTTACCAAAGTGTATGGATACCTGAAGGGAGGGTGTCAAGAGGATGGGGACAAACTCTTTTCAGTGSTGCTAAGTGRCAGGACAAGAGGCAAGGGGCACAGACTGAAACATAGGAAATTCCTTCTGATTATAAGGAAGAACTTCCTTACTGTGAGGATGACAGAGCACTGGAACAGGTTGCCCAGAGAGGTTGTGGAGTCTCCTCCTCCGGAGATATTCAAAACCCACCTGGACACTATCCTGTGCAGTGTGCTCTAGGTGACCCTGTGTTAGCAGGGGTGTTGGACTAGATGATCTCCAAAGGTTCCTTCCAACCTCAACCACTCTGTGATTYTGTGATATCTACCAAAATGGTGTTTTCCCCCCATTTTCATAGCCTGCTGTTGGCCTGCTTTGAGATAAAAGATTTGCCATTCTTGAGAACAGATTCAGAACTGCTCTTAAGAGAAGCAAAATCYTGTATGAGCTGAAATTTGCCTCAAGCCCACTTATGGGAAGGAATAAAAGAAAGGAGAGAAATGTGATGAGTGTGTTTGCATCTAACAAATCTATTTTGGAGCAGCAAGGCATRTAAGTCAAAGATTGGACTGGAAATGTAGCAGCTGAAAGTCCCAGGATGAATATGTTGACTGCATGTAGTAAGACAGAGATTCCCAGGCTTCTTGGAAGTTGCTCTTTTCCAGGCCTTAGCCTGTATGCTCCCTTTGGGTGAGATATGCAGCATCTCTACCTGCAGCCAGAGGCTGGAAAAAGCTCTCTAATGAATAATAATAAAAGATTGGGGTCATTCTTTGCAATGCTGAGCATCTTGGCATTCTTGATCCCAGCTGTGTCTCAGTCATTAGTCAAAACAGATGGAAGAATTCATGCTGTGCCTGTTTTTATGCTCAGCCATAAGYGCAGGGAAAGATGGCAGAGGTCAGAAGCCCAAATATACCAGCATTTATGTTTGCCTGCAAGAATTATGCATAGTTCTGTACTAGGATTATTAGGGGCTTTTCTAATGGCTTATAATTGTGTTGAATTTAATTACTCTCAACTATTAGAAAAACTTTCACACRGTTTAGACTAGACATTTTGAAAGGTTAGATTTAATTGCTTATTTACGCAAAGMCATAAGTAACTGGCAACTGTTTTATTAGATTGCTCATATATTCTTTTTCTAAAGTAAAATAAATCTTTGCAGCAACTTTATTAAGATAAAATCAAATATGGGTCATATAAAATTTTTCAAAAGAGGCTGTAACTAATGATTTTTAAGATCTGCACCTGTAAGGTACCTTTTACAACTTTTGGGCCTGTTTTACCTGATATTGTATCTTTTTTGCATAGCTACTAGAACTATTTCAACTGAGGCTATTTAAAAAGGATGTATTMTTTAGTGTCTTTTCCCCTTGCCTATTTAGCAATGCTTGTTAATTCTTTTCATAGTGCATAGCCAAGCAAAACTGGGAAAGCCAGCTGAAATCTATCCTAYTTCATATCAAATATTATTCTTTATTTGAACTCTAGCTGAAGAACCTCAGGCCAAGTTTTCATTTATGGCAGTTTAAATAAGAATAAAAATCAAAAATCTAGCAAAGAACAAAGTATATAGATTTGCAGAAACATTTTTGATCTGGTATCCTTAAAGATGTGAACTTCAAAKATGCTAAGTGTGTGCAGCTCCTGCTGATATCATTGAAAGTTGCAGGCAGTAACTTTGCCAAGGGACCATTAGAGTTGGCATGACTTAAAACAGTTCTGGATCTTTTCTTTCTTGCAGCAGGAAATATGAAGTCTTTTGCTTTCTAGAGGCTTCCTTAAGTTTAGACTGTTACTTTGAACTGTGGACTCATAATTTCACTTACCTATTGACAAAATTCCTTTTAGATTGTATTTTTGTGGTCAAAGCCCTGTAGGGCTCATATCTGATAAAAAGAGTTCTGCAGTAAGCGATCCCATATGTTTAGGGAAGGAAAAAAAATCATAGAAAAATGACAAGGCTAGAAATCTGAATCTGACTGCCTGATTTGGAAGGGAGAGGGAGCTTTTATTTTCATCTCCACAACCAAATCCCCACTCCACCACTTCGTGTTTGAAGGCAAGATGGGACAGTGTTCTGAATGTGGCTGAAATCCTGCAAAAACTCCAATTCAATACTCTGGATTACCTGGCAGAAATCTGAAAAATCAGACTACTCAAATGACACATTCTCTCCTTAAAATGATATTGTTCAAAATATCTTCATTTCCTGAACTGATTTGATRAAGAAAAAACCTCCCCAAATTCTGATGACTCGGTTAAATACTAACTTTGATTGTGTCTGAGGCTAAACCACTCTGGAACTAGTCCARAATCTTAGCTAGATTTGGRGGGGAAGATCTCCCAGTCAGCTCCAGAGACAGGCAATGCGCCTGCTGGCATGCAGGGCCTGATCCACAATCAYAGAATCACAGAATCAGTAAGGGTGGAAGGGACCTCTGGAGATCATCTAGTCCAACACCCCTGCTCAGCAGGGTTACCAAGAGCATGTTAGGCAGGGTTGCATCCAGGCGGGCCTTGAAGATCTCCAGAGAAGGAGACTCCACAACCTCTCTGGGCAACCTGTGCCAGTGCTCCGTCACTCTCACAGGGAAGAAATTCCCCCTCACGTTCAGGCGGAATTTCCTGTGGTTCAATTCCTGCCCATTGCCTCTTGTCCTGTCACACGGGACAACTGAAAAGAATTTGTCCCCGTCCCCTTGACACCCTCCCTTCAAATACTTATCCACATTGATAAGATCGCCCCTAAGTCTTCTCTTCCCCAGGCTAAACAGGCCCAGCTCTCGCAGCCGTTCCTCATAGGGCAGGTGCTCCAGCCCTCTGATCATCTTTGTAGCCCTACACTGGACTCTCTCCAATAGCTCCATGTCTCTGTTGTAGTGGGGAGCCCAGAACTGGACACAGTACTCGAGATGAGGCCTCCCCATGGCTGAGTGGAGGGGCAGGATCACCTCCCTTGACTTGCTGGCAACACTCTTCCCAATGCACCCCAGGAGACCATTGGCCTTCTTGGCCACAAGGGCACACTGCTGGCTCATGGTCAACTTGTCATCCACCAGCACTCCCAGGTCCTTCTCTGCAGAGCTGCTCTCCAGAAGGTCAGCCCCCAGCTTGTACTGGTGCATTAGGTTATTTTTCCCTAGACGCAAGACTCTGCACTTGCCCTTGTTGAACCTCAGGAGGTTCCTCTCCGCCCAACTCTCCAGCCTGTCCAGGTCTCTCTGAATGGCAGCACAGCCCTCTGGTGTCTCAGCCACTCCTCCCAGCTTGGATTCATCAGCAAACTTGCTGAGGAGGCACTCCATCCCCTCATCCAGATCATTGATGGAGAAGTTGAACAGGATGGGACCTAGTACTGAGCCCTGGGGGACGCCACTAGCCACAGGCCTCCAGCTAGACTCCATGCCACTGATGACGACCCTCTGAGCTCTGCCTTTCAGCCAGTTCCCAATCCACCTCACTGTCCACTTGTCTAACCCACACTTCCAGAGCTTCTCTGGGAGGATGTTATGGGAGACAGTGTCAAAAGCCTTGCTGAAGTCAAGGTACACAACATCCACTGCTCTCCCCTCATCTRCCCAGCCAGTCATTCCATCAGAGAAGGCTATCAGATTGGTGAAGCAGGATTTCCCCTTGGTGAWTCCATGCTGGCGACTCCTGATCACCTTCTTTTCCTCCATAGGCCTGGAGATGACATCCAGAATGAGCTGTTCCATCACCTTTCCAGGGATGGAGGTGAGGCTGACTGGCCTATAGTTGCCTGGGTCCTCCTCCTTGCCCTTCTTGAAGACTGGAATGACATTGGCTTTCTTCCAGTCCTCAGGCACCTCTCCAGTTCTCCAGGACCTTTCAAACATGATGGAGAGCGGCCTGGCAACAATATCCGCCAGCTCCCTCAGTACCTGTGGGTGCATCCCATCAGGGCCCATGCATTTGTGGATGTCTAGCCTGCCCAGAAGGTCTCTAATCCTTTCCTCCTCAACCAAAGGAAAGTCTTCCCTTCTCCAGACTTTCTCCCTCACGTCCAGGCTCTGGGATTCCTGACGGCTGCCCTTAGCAGTGAAGACTGAAGCAAAGAAGGGATTCAGTAATTCTGCCTTCTCTGTATCCCTTGTCACCAGGGCCCCTGCCCCATTCAGKAGCAGGCCCACATTTTCCCTGGCCCTCCTCTTGCTGCTGATGTATTTGAAGAAKCCCTTCCTGTTGTCCTTGACATCCCTTGCAAGACTCAATTCCAAACGGGCCTTAGCCTTCCTCACWGCATCTCTRCATTCTCTGAYTGCMTTCCTATAATTCTCCCAAGTAGCCTGTCCCCTCTTCCACATTCTGTGTRTTTTCTTCTTCTGTCTGAATTTGGCCARGAGCTCCYTGCTCACCCATGCAGSTCTCCTGCCCCTTTTGCTGCACTTGTTACTCATAGGGATGCACCGCTCTTGAGCTTGCAGGAAGTGTTGCTTGAGTACTAGCCAGCTCTCCTGGATCCCCCTTCCTTCTAGGGCCTTTACCCATGGGATTCCTCCAAGTAGGTCTCTGAAGAGCCCAAAGTCTGCTCTCCGGAAGTCCAGGGTTGCAGTCATGCTTGTTGCCTTCGTTCTTTCCTGCTGGATCCTGAACTCCACCATCTCATGGTCACGGCAGCCAAGGCTGCCCGCAACSTTCACATCTCTAACCAGTCCCTCTCTGTTGGTAAGGACAAGGTCCAGCAGGACACCCTTCCTTGTAGGCTCCTCCACCATTTGYGACAAGAAGTTGTCACCAATGCATTGCAGGAGCCTCCTGGACTGTTTGTGCCTTGCTGTATTGTCCCTCCAGCAGATGTCAGGGTGGTTGAAGTCCCCCAGGAGAACCAGGGCCTGTGATCATGAGGCTACCTCCAGCTGTCTGTTGAAGGCCTCATCAGCTTTCTCTTCCTGGTCAGGTGGCCTGTAGTAGGCACCCACAACAGTGTCCCCCATGCTAGCCTGCCCTTTGATCTTTACCCATAAGCTCTCAACTGCCTCCTCCTCCTCCCCACCTAGGCAGAGCTCGATKCATTCCAGTTGCTCTCTCACATAAAGAGCAGCGCCACCACCTCGCCTTCCTGGCCTGTCTCTCCTAAATAGCACATACCCATCCATGGCAGCATTCCAGTCATGTGAGCTATCCCACCATGTCTCTGGGATTGCAATGAGATCATGGCCCTGTGACCGCACACAGTTTTGTGTGGGGTTTTCCTTAGCTTCTTCYGTCTCCCTACACCATCCTTTCTCTGTGATGAATGCAGTTTGCCAGCCCCTATGCATTTTTAACAGGAATATGCTCTGGTCCCCCACAGCTAGAAGTTCGTACTGAGATAGTAACACATTTGGAGAGAGTGCTGCTTAATTGTATGAGGGGCTCCAGCTTCTACCAGGACTCCAAAATTACAGTCTCCTCATTCTCATCACCCTGCCTCTGCCCTTCCTTCATCTCACCAGTCCTCTTCTCCACAGTAAGCAGATACCCTTCATTTCCACACCAACTTCCTCTGTGTCTTCACCTGTCATATCTGCCCAAGGCCCGAAATACCTTTTCCACTTATTATTTCTTCCTCTTCTCCTCCTCCCACCTTCTCTCAGCATATTTCTGTATTTCATGCCCCTGAGAAGGCTCTTTGCCCTTCTTCTCAAATGAAGAGCAATATCTCTAGGGCTCTTTTCATGCTTGCTTATATTAACCAACCTTTTGTCCCTTTTTCTGGGATCCTGCTTCAGGATTAGGAAGGAAAGGAGGTAAAGGAGATTAAGATAGGGGAAAAAACAAGTGAAGAAGAACGAAAGGCATGTCCAGCAGCTAAACTTGTCCGTCTTCCTGTTCCTAGGAAAATATGAAAATGATATAATCCTACTTCACCAAGCACTCCTGCGGGCACAGGTGAACAACCTCCTTGGTTTCCTTTCACCACAGGGCAGCAAAAGTACCAACTGCTCTGGACCAGAGCAGCATGGTAATTCTCACCATGTGAAAAGCCAGACCTGTGCATGTGAATGAAACCATGGGCTTAGGAGAATAAACATCTCTTCCCTAATATAGCATATCCACTTTGAACAAGGACTGTGGCTTATACTTAAAATAATTGAGTTCAAGTAGAATTTGCAATTCATGCCAGTAGGAGCATTTTTAATCAAATTAAGTCAAATGTGAGGAATCTGAGATTTTTTTAGCCAGTATGTATGAGAAACAGGTATTAGCCAATTTTAGACTTGTCCAGAAGAAAAAAAATCAAATTCTAGAGCCTCTCCCTGCTTTAAATGTGAACAGACCCTTGGCTTCCATAAGTAATGTTTTAATATGATTTAAAACTRACTGACTCCCTTTGCTGTTCAACTACAGAAGAAAATTTTTAACTAATCAGAAGGGGGAGGGGGATCATAAGTGCACGTCCCTGCATGTGAAGATATGTGAGACTCTTCCAAGCAGTGCCACATTGCACAGCTCCTCTGACACTGGATACGTGGCATGTGGACAGACACATCCCACACCTGGACCACCAAAGCCAGCTGGTGCATGAACTYCACAGAAGGCCCTTCCAAAATCAGGTTTCAGTCACAGCAGCACTGTGATCTCCCTCTCCTTAAAAGAGCCCTTTGTACCTGACCTCACAGGCTGGTCTGCCTTTTCTTGAAGGTCTCTCTTCAACTTTCTTGTCTGCATTTCCACCTGCTTCCCCACTCTGCAGAGGGCGTAGGGGCCAGGGCTGCTGGGGTGTGCGGGCATGAGATTAACTCCATGGACCTAGGATCAGACAAACTGTCCTGCCCCACAGAACTGACTCCGCTAACAGAAACAGAACTGGTATCGCCCTAACTTAATCAGTTGTTTCATGCATGTGCCAAAAGCTCCCCAGTAACCAAACCAAATAACCTATTAATTAAATGCAATGATTTAATGCAAATAAAAGCAAATATGTTAGACTTTAGTCATTCCTATCCATTTATTCCTTATGAAAGTGACATGTTAACAAAACCTGCTCATAGGCAATGTTTCCAAGGGAAGATTCTCACAAAGTCCTCCTCAGCCAGTCTCTGGAAAAAAACACATGTGCCAATGGTGCTGATATCAGCAAAGTGGGGACATCAGSTAACTAAAGCCTTTGCTAGAGGACAGTGTTCAGAACTGCACAAATTCAGATGAAGGACAACATGCCTTGTGTGTCAAGACCCACTGTCTGCTCTGCTTTTCTYGCTTTGCTCAGTTCACCTTCAGGGAGAAAACACTGACTGCAGTTCTTAAAGAACTTTAAGCCCTTGTCGAGAACAGAGGCAAACTTGGTTCTGAATATCTGTCTTAACTAGCTTAAGAAAGACCAACAGTTCAGAAAAAAAACAATAAAACATGTAAACCAGCATACAATATTCTATTGAAAGCACAGCTAACAAAGGCAGCAAACAGAGGTAGCGGTTTATATAGCAAACTAAGCTCTGCTTAGGACTTCTGAGAAGCTTGTTGGAGGTTGTGGGGGCTTTCTGGGGACCCTCAGAGGAACTGGAAGGAACTTGCTGTGGGCAGGTAAGGAGAGCTAGGCAAGAACAGCTACAGAAGACCTTAACTTCTCCTGGGAAGCTCTACCTTGGTGTAGCTGCTGCTGATGTGCTCTGTTGGTTGTCTCTGATCAGAGGGAGTTGAGCCTTTTTTCAATTGACCTTTGATTAGGGTCAGTGCTAGGGAGAGGTCTATAGAAGAYTCCGGCCTAGAGCTCAGTGATCAGAGGCAGTGATTTGTGCAGTAGTGTCTGGGCTCTGCTTAGAACCTTGCTGGAAATTGTGGGAGGTTTCTGGGGATCCTTGAGGAACTGGAGGGTACTTACTGTGGACAGGCTAGGAGAACTAGGCAAAGGCACTAATACAGCCCTGCAGGTCTCAGGCTGCTGGGAGTGCCTGTGGCCTCTCTGTGAGGCTGGGTCTGACAGTCAACTTTTCTGTAGGTGTGCTGATGTTGATGAGTTGTGTTGCAAGGTAAAGGAGTTATGGGAGGAAGTAATCAGGTTGTGTAGCATCTGAGAAGATGAGTGAGATAGATAGGATATTCTCAGAGACCCTACAGCTTCAAGAGTCTCAACTCCCCTACAGCAGTGGAGGTGCAGGTTGACTCTGTGCTGTGTGGAACAGTAAGTCATGACTCTGTAGACAATGAAGGCTGGAAACTCTTCACTCTTTGTATGAAGAGAAAGACTCTTGCTCCTCTTGAAGGCTTGCAGTTGATGAACAGGTTCAATGCCCTCCAAATGGAGGTGGAGCTTCAAGTGAAGCAACTGAGCTGATGGACCCTGTGCTATGTAAGAACACCTGGAAGAAGTGAAGAGTGATTGTTGTGGGTGACTCCTTTCTGCGGGGGACAGAGGCACTCATCTGCTGATCTGACCTCTTGTCTAGAGTGGTTTGCTGCCTGCTGGGGGTCCAGATCTGAGATGTCATGGAAAGGCCACTGAGGGTTGTCCATATGTCCGGCTATTACCTCCTGCTGCTTTCCCATGAGGGTACCAATTATATCACCAAGGGTAACTTGGAAAGTATCAAATGGGATTTCAGACTCTGGGGATGGTCRTCAGGGGTCTGGGATCCCAGGYCATTTTCTCCTTGATCCTTCCACTGAAGGGAAAGGATGGGAGGAGAAATAGATGGATGCTCTAACAACTGTCTGTGCCTTGGGTGTTGGCAACAGAGGTTTGGTCTCTGTGAACATGAGACYCTTCTTGAAGATTCCCAAATGATTGGGAGAGATGGGACCTATCTCACTAAATGGGGCACATGCATCTTTTCCAAGAGGCTGGCTAACCTGGTAAGGAGAGCTTTAAAGCAGGAAATGCTGCAAAGCATTGATAACTTCAGCAAGGCTTTTGACATTGTCACCYRTAACATCCTCATAGGTAAGCTCAGAAAGTATAAGTTAGACGAGCRGTCAGTGAGGTGGATTGAGAACTGGCTGAATGGCAGATGGCTCAGAGGGTCAATGGCACAGAGTCTAGTTGGAGGCCTGTTGCTAGTGCTGTCCTGCAGGGCACAGTAATGGGGCCAGTCTTGTTCAGCTTCTTCATCAATGACCTGAATGAAGGGAYAGAGTGCCTCCTCAGCAAGTTTGCTGATGATCCCAAACTGGGAGGAGTGGCTGACATACCAGAAGGCTGTGCTGCCATTCAGAGGGAAGGACCTCAACAGGCTAGAGAGATGGGCAGAGAGGAATCTCATGATGTTTCTGTACCCAGGGAGGAGTAACCTAATGCACCAATACAGGCTGGGGGCTGACCTGCTGGAAAGGAGCTCTGCAGAGAAGGACCTGGGAGTGCTGGTGGATGACAAGTTGWCCATGAGCCAGCAATGTGCCCTTGTGGCCAAGAAGGCCAATGGTCTCCTGGGCTGCATTRGGAAGAGTGTTGCCAGCATGTCAAGGGAGGTGATCCTGCCCCTCTCCTCAGCCCTGCTGAGGCCTCATCTCAAGTACTGTGTCTAGTTCTGGGCTTCTCATTACAAAAGAGATGTGGAACTACTGGAGTGAGCCCAGTAGCGGGCTACTAAGGTGATGAAGGGTCTGGAGCATCTCTCCTCTGTGGAAAGGCTGAGAGAGCAGGGCCTCCTTAGCCTGGAGAGAAGGTTGAGGGTTATCAGTGTATCAAAGTGTGTATGTATCTGGAAAGAGGATGGGGCTACACTCTCAGTGGTGCAGTGACAGGAAGAAAGGCAACAGACACAATTTGAAATAAAAGAAGTCCTGTCTGAATATGAGGAAAAACTTGTTACTGTGAGGGTGACAGAGCACTGAAACAAGTTGCCCAGAGAGGTTGTGGAGTCTCTTACCTTGGAGATATTCAAAAGCCATTTGAACACAATTCTGTGCTATGTGCTCTAGGTGACACTGCTTCAGCAGGAGGCATTGGACTAAATGATCTTCAGAGGTCCCTTACAACAACAACAACTATTCTCTGATTCTATGCTTCGGAAGGGCATCCYTCTGGGCCTGGCAGCTCCACATGCCCATGGCAGAGGGCTGGTCCTTTCTATCACCCTCCTCCACTGGAGGTAGGCCACCCACCTCATTAAGACCTCCATGCGCTTGGCTGAGACTGGAAGCAGGGCACCTGCCACTATGTGAAAAGCTGGGAAACTGCTGCTTTGGTGACTTACACTGCTTCTGCCTACGCTCTCCTCCTATGCAAAGCTCTTAGCTTAAGAGWCACTTGCAGTCAACACATGTGCATCTAAAGATCTAAAGGCTCCTGAAGAATGGAAAAAGTTCTYCTAGTGAACATAGGGTCTGCACATAGCACTCAGCACAGAACTGAGAGACAGGTATGCCCTCACTTTATTCATAGGAGAAAGTGCGGTTTGCTCACGCTCTTGCATGCCCTCCCACTCTTTCCTCTTTTCCTGGCCTTCTCAGAGACATTTCTCTTTAGCCAGTCATCCCTGCGGTAGGTTTCTCTGCAGGCCACTTGGATCATCTGCCAGCTGCTGGGGCACCCCCTTAGTCAGAGGAATTCCTGGGGATAGAGCGCCGGTTTGATTAAATGGAGAGGTACAGCAGTGGGAATGGGCTGAATCAAGAGAGGTCTTGCATGGCTGTGCCAGACAACTCGGACTTGAGGAAGAGCCTGATGTATGTGTGAGACACAGGGGGAATACGGCCCTTAGCCCACCGTGCATTTGCTACCCTCGACCTCAGGGATCCCACCTGTGTAATACGCCTGGAACCCATTTCCCCAAAGCAGCTKTATTTTTGCCCGTGCTTGGAGGGGGCATGTGGCTCCTAGGCACGTGCAAAAGCCCACCACATAACCGAAGGCAAGAATGAGCTGCTAGTATGCGGGCATGCCCCAGAGCCTTCTCTTCTCCGGTCTGGACAGGCCCAGCTCTCTCAGCCTCTGCAGGCAGAACGACCTGCTCTCCAGGTGCTTCATTGCCACAAACCAGTCCCTCATCTCCTCAACGCAGAGATTAGCTGCCGAGTGCCGGGGCCACGCCGGCCACGAAGGACTTTGGTGCCCCAGGGAACYACTGTGTACAGCACAGCTCTACGGCAATCGAAACTCTAGGACAAAGCGGACTTTTGTCATCACGTCTCCCTTGTAACTTCAAGGAGGCCATAGCTCTTGCCACAAGACCAGAATACAGTTCTCTTTACTGAGAGGCAGACACAGCATGGTTCCCCGTGGCTGGAAGATGGCATCCCTCCCGCATGAGGCCACGCAGCAGGACTGCTGGACACAGGCCAGGCAAACACAGCAAGGCCCAGGCACTACCGCTGGCGGGGGCTGGGACCGGTGTTCCCCAGGCTCCAGCTGCAGAGCTGACGAGAAGCCGCGTGGTTGGGCCGGGGCAGCGCTGGCTCTTCAGGGCCGCCTGTAAGGGTGTTGTGAGCRCTGCTGTAACCGCAAGCGGCCAGGCCTTCGCTCTGGCCCAGTCTGGCCAGCCTGGCTGCGGCTCTCYGGAGCTGCAGAGCTGGAGGATGCTGCTGCTGCCTGGCTGCTGCTGCTGGAGCTGGCCATCTCCAGCTGCGTGCTCGCRGCTGTAAGGAGAGGCAGGAAGGTCAGCAGCACATCCCCAAACCCCCAGGGCAGGAGAGGCCGGAACGGTGCCCTCCCGGGAGCCGAGAGACTCTGTCAAGCCCAGCCTGAGCGCCCCCGGGCAGGCGTGGCCCAGCCCGGCCTGGCCCCACCCCCTCAGGTCCCAGGTCCCTGGCTGTGGCTTGAGGGAAGCTGTGGGGCCGAGGGGGCCCTCCTTCTCCTCTTACTAGTGCCCAGGCCCGCACACTCATCACACTCTCACGTGACTGCGCTGGCCCTCAAGGCGGAGCAGCGTCGGTGGGTGCCCCTAGCAGCACAGGAGGAGCAGAGGAGCAGGTGCCAGGCCTGGGAAAGCAAACGCAAAGGTGCCCGTGGCAGGCCAGGCAGGCAGTGACACCAGCGAGGCAGCCCGGCAACAGTGACCTGAGCGAGGTGCCTGGGTGCCTGTCAGAGCCCCCTGAGCTGGCCCCACGAGTGAGTGCCAAAATCCTTGCTCCCAGAGTCCTTGGGGAGGTGAAGAAGCTGAGCACAGCCCCAGGCAAAGCCTCAGCTCCTTGGAGGACCACTTGGTGCCTGCCAGCAGCAGCATCCCTCCTGGCCTGGCAGCTCCACATGCCCATRGCAAAAGGTCGGCCCTCTCTCCTCCACCATAGGCAGGCCGCCCACCTCCCTAGGACCTTCTTGGCATCTGCTGAGAGCAGCACGAGGACACCTGCCGCCACGTGGGGAACTGGGAAATTGCTGCTTTGTTGATTTACCCTGCTTCTTCGGCCTGTTCTCTGCCTCCTGCGCAAAGGCACTGGCCAGCATCACATCTGTTGTGCCTCTGATACAGGTCTGCAAAGGCACCTTCTGCCTCCCAGGCGGGCTGCCTGCAGGGCAAAGAAAGGATGGTCGTGAGCCTCACCTGCCCCAAGGGTCAGGGAAAGGGCTGCTGGACACTCCTGGCCTTTGGGTCTCCCCTGCTGCAACCTGAATCTCATGCCCTCCACCTGTCCTCTGGGCACAGGCCAAGGGCAGCACAGAACCAACCTGATGGGGACTCGGATCCCCATGGAAGACATTTCTGACAGGAATGTCTCCCTGTCTTTACACTGCGGTCAYTGGAAGTAGAACAGCCCAGCACGCAGAGCCTGTTGCTGCAAGACAGTCACAAGCAGTGTGAGTGGGACACTGCTCCCTGCTGGGCACCTGCCCTGMCAGAGGCAGGCAGCAAGGGCCTCTCCCACCTGGATGCAGCCCCGATGGAACCACGCGTGCGTGCATGCGGGGCACACCATCGTGTGGTAGGATGGCTTTTCCTCCACAGGCTCCAGGCAGATGAGACAGGAGGTTTCGCCATCCTGCTGTGCCTGTACTCTTTGCTCTGGGCGATGTTCCTGGCAGAARGACCTGGCCGGAAGAGTTGGGGAGAAGGGCACAAGGTCAGCACCGGCGGACTGCTTCCACCCTTCCGGACAAGACAACCCCAAATTGGCGCCTTTGAGGCTGGCTGCTCCTCAGGCAGGGGGGGGCTGTCTCTCTTCTCAGCCCCTTCCTCCCCCACAGAATCGCCCACCCACCACGGTGGGCTCTGGCATCACGTTTTGGCCCAGGCCTGAGCATCACCCCTCTGAGACAGGCCCTGGCCTGCTCACGCCGACCGAGGTGAGGATCTCTCCTGCAGAGGGCTGGCTGCCTAGGGCAGTGCTTTTCCAGCCCAGAGCCAGGAAGGCAGCCCCTGCTCCCAGGGGCCAGTGCTAGCTGCAGGGCCAAGGAGGCAGAGGCGCCGCAGCACGAGGCTTCTCAGCTCCTCAGCTCTTACCGGTACTGCCCAGAGAACTGCGACACACAGCYGTCTTCGCGGCCACAGGGGAAATGGAAGCTGCGCTTGCAGCCCTTCTGCCTGCACATCACAGTGGCCCCCCGCTCACCACAGACGTAGCAGACCTGCAACGAGCACAGCAGCCCCCTATCAGAGACATGCTCGGGCCCCCAAGGCCTGCCCTTCACTCACCTTTGGGAAGTCACCAGGGCTCTGGCCGCTGCTGAGGTCCTCACACGCTGTAGAGCCACCTTGGCGGCGCAGGGTTCGGCTTCTGCTACAGCCCCTCTGCAGCTCCGGACACTTGTGGCAGTGTTGCCCGGAGCTGATGGAAAAGCCCCGGATTTCCTTCCCAAGGCAYGGCCGGAGCCCGCACAAGCCCATGGTGGCCCAAAGCTCCCCACCCCCTGCTAGCTCTTCACCTTCCGAGTTGCGCGCTTCACGGCCCGCCTGATATCMGCCGGGAGGAACTCGTCAGCTCCCAGGTCATCGCGCCATCTCACCGGGAGCCYGCTGGCAAGATACTGAAAAGCAGAAAAGTCTCGGAGCTCGTCAGGTCAGGGTGACTTGGGGAGGTTGGCGGCTGCGCTGTGCTGCGGGCTGGCAAGGCCCGGGTGGAGAGTGCCGAGGCGAGGGGCTCGGGCATCGTCCTGCCGTCAGCGCTGGCYGGCCGGGCCTTGCCGAGCGGAGCACCCGCCGTGCTGGGGCAGGCGAGGAGAGCGCGAGCAGAGCGCAGCCAAGGGACCCCAGGTGATGCCGCAGGTGTGGAGGAGGAGCTGGCGCCCACAGCGCTCCTGGGCTGGCATTTCCCGCAGGCGCCGAGCCAGGCCCCACTGTGCCCGGCTGGCAGGGAAATGGCAGGCTGCTGGGCTGGGGCAGYGGGGCAGCGCTGGAGGCAGTGCAGCGAGACTCACCAGGCAACTCTCGTGGGCGCAGACACCATCCTTCTGCCTCTTCTGCCCGTAGAGGTCGGGGTCCGAGTCGGCCCGGCGACACAGCACACAGGCTGCCGGGCGAGAGCCGAGGCCACAGCCGCTGAGCACCTTGCTGGGGCCTGGCAAAGGCTCCRGGAGGCCTCCTGCCGCCAGGGCCTGCTCTCTCCTGGCTGCCCAAACCCACCGCGCCCCACGCCTCCCCGACAGCCCCATGCGGACCCAAAGGAGGCTCCTGCCGCGSCCTGCACGGGCGACCTCTCCTCGCCTTCCCCTTGCCTCTTCCGGCCCCTCTCGCCCCTTCCCGCGGCCCCTCGCTCCCGGCCAGCCCTGGCCCCCGGCGGCCTTTCCTCCCCGCACAGCCCTCCCTCCCCGCATGGCCCTGCCTGCACCCCACACCTGGAGCGCAGCAGAGCGCAGCCCTGCCCCAGGGAGGCTGCGCAGCTCCCGCCTCCCCAGCGCCGCGGGCAGCCATGCACCCGCCGCCCCGCAGGGCCTTCGACTGGCCCCGGGCTGCCGGCGCCTCCCGGCTCCCTCTGCTCTCACCCTCCTCCGTCGAGGCGGGTGCCTTGCGCTTCATGGCGCACTGCACACGGGTCGACGCGACCGCTCCGGGAAAGCCCTGCCGCAGCCGCGCCGGGGTCTGCGCTGCAGACACTGCTGCTGTAACCCTGGGGGAGCAGCGGGGCCAGGGTGACTCCGCAGCACAGCCCCAGCACCCTGCGCCACGGGGCCCCGCTCCTGCCGCCACGGCAGCCCCGCGCAAGCCCCCTCCTGCCCGACYCTGGGGCTCTTCGGCCAGGGCCCCGGCACTGCCTCTTGCCGCCTGCCCGCCCATCACAGGCACCACAGCGGGGCAGGCCCCAGGGCAGCGGGGCCGCRGCCCGGGAGCCCCGCGGGGCAGGAGCAGCGCCCTGGGCTGGGCCCTGCGCGGGGCAGTGCCACCTCCATGCCCACACCTGTCCCGTGCCCGGAGGCGCTGCCTCCAGCCTGGGGCTGCCCGTTCCCCACTGCCCTTTTGGTACCACCGGGGCCGCCCGCGCCACCCGCCGCCACTGACACGGCACCGCCGCCGGGCTGTCGCAGACCCGCACTGTGACGCACCGCGGCCCCAGGGTGACGCTGACTCCACTGTGACCGCCACCATGCACATTCAAGGTGGGAGTCAAAGCCGTGGGCTGCTCAGAGGGAGGCGCCTGTCCCTTCTTCCCCCAGCATTACCCTGTCCATGTATTACTTACCGAGAAATTTGACAAACAGCTGTCTTCTTGCCCCAGCTTACAGGTAAGAGTCTGCTTTGCAAGCCTAATGCCAGACTTTGTCAGTCCAAAAACGCCACAGAAGAAGCAGGCAGCTGAAACATTTGTGTTTTCACCAGATCCAATCCGAGACTTAGAAYGAACCCTTGAATAAACAAAGAACTAAATGATTTTCCCTGCCCATGGGACTGCACAGTGTAACCTGCACGCCCCAGACTCTTTCTTTGTCGTCAGGCTGATGTTCTCCAAAAACGCCCTACCTAGGTGTTTCAGATGTCATGCCTCCTCCTCGTTCTGTTTACAGGAATAACCTACTGCAAACTGTCTCCTAGAATATTTTAATTTTTTATTGTTTGATTGGCAATTTCAAGTCAAAGCTTGAATGAAAAGCAAAAGTTAGAAAAGGGGGAGTGGCAGGGCTTTTAGGAGCTAGTGCAGCAGTCAGTCAGGTCAAGTGGGCTCTCCCCAGATTGCGTATGAAGTCCTTCCGCGGCCAAGCATTGCTCCTTCTAGACCAAAGCGCCAAGAATGAGAATCCTACGATAATAATACCCTTCAAAGCAGGGCTACACACAGCGCTCAGGTTCTACCCCTTTCTGTCTCACCCTTCCCCTGCTCCTCTGGCTGCAAAGATTGGGGCTTTCAGTCAAGAGGTGGTCATGGGAAAGGCGCACCAGCGAGTTGGTAGCACCTGGAGTCCTTTCACTGCAGGACTCGAATAGTCCTGCCGATGCTTTCTTCCTCATGCTAGGATCCCCTTTGCCTCATTCGGGTATGTCTGCTAGCACCCTTTYACACCTTCCTCTTTTTTCACTGCTCTGCAGCTCCCCATTACACGATTGGATGTATGTATGACTCTATGTGGTGCTTTTTACATGGGTTAGAAACTTCTTCTTTGTTCTCTTTGTTAACCTGAAGAAGAGTCTTCTCCAGGTCCAGGTCTCCAGGTCTTTAACTAACTGTCCAGTGGTGAGTTGTTTATGGCGCTGGTATCTCCAGCAACAGCATGTGCCCCACCTCTGATCGTCCCAAGCACATGCTCCTCTGTTGCATGCTGTGTCTCCCYCTCTCAAGGTCACTACTATCAGACCAGGTTGATACTGTACCTGTACTGTACTGTAGAGGGAGTCACGAGGGGAGTCATGTTGGTGGATCCTAAGCCAAATGACTTGGCGGGGGACCATTACTTAGGCTGAAATGTTTGGGATGAATCTCCTCAAGTCGGCAGGAGCTTTCAATCCTGGTATCTAAATGCTGAAATTGCCACCCTTGTCTGCTTTCCTGGATGTTGACTGTAGAAATTCAACCATCTTTTATTGATACACCTCTAGTTCAGATCCTATCTAGATCAAAGAGAAGGTAGACAACTGTCTTCAAGGATTTCCTGTTTCCTGTCACACTGCTCTGAGGCTAAGAAGGGCTGTCCCCTCGCTGCCTGTAAAGCTCTAGAACTTCTTCTCCTTGGGACTGTTTCTGACTGTAAGGCAACAGTAGTTATTTAGCCCACCAGCAACAGTTCTAGAGCTTTCTCATCTGTAAAGGCAGGCTGGGGGTGTCCCAYTTGGCAAGGCTGCTGAAGAAGCCTTCTCGTGTTGGGCAAGTGGGAGGTTCAGGAGGGTGGGAGGACCCAAACTTGTGGTGGGGACAAAGAAGCTGGAACATGCCAGAGGGCTGTGGACCCCATGCCCCCGATCTTGCCTAGCTGGGCATGGAGATAACAGGGAGATGATTCCTCTGTCCCCTGCTGTCAGTATCCCCAGGGGTCAATACTGGGTCCAGTATTGCTCAACTTACTCATCAATGACCTGGATGAAGGGACAGAGAGTCTCCGCAGCTCTTATGCTGATGATACCAAACTGTGAGGCGTTGTTTATACACCTGAGGGCTGTGCTGCCATTCAGGGAGACCTGGACAGGCTGGAGAGTTGGGYGGAGGGGAATCTCATGAGGTTCAGCAAGGGCAAGTGCAGGCTCCTGCACCTCGGGAGAAATAATCCAGTAAAGGCTGGGGGCTGACCTTCGGGAAAGCAGCTCTGCAGAGAAGGACCTGAGTGTCCTGCTGCACAGCAGGTTGAACATGAGTCAGGAATGTGCCCTTGTGGCCAAGAAAGCCAATGATATCCTGGGCTGCATTCGGAGGAGTGTTGCCAGCAGGTTGACAGAGGTGATCCTGCYGATCTGCKCAGCCCTGGTGAGRCCCCATCTGGAGTATTGTGTCTGAATCTGAGCTCTTCAGTGTAAGAGAGAAACGGAGCTACTGGAGAGAGTCCAGCGTAGGGCTAYGAAGATGATGACAGGACTGGAACATCTCTCCTGTGAGAAAACACTGAGAGAACTGGGCCTGTTTAGCCTTGAGAAGAGAAGACTTAGTGTGGATCTTACCGATCTGTGTATGTATCTGAAGGAAGGGTGTAGAGAGGATTCTCAGTGGTGCCCAGTGACAGGACAAGGGGCAATGGGCACAAGCTGAAACACAGGAAATTCCATCTGAACATGGGGAAAAACTTTGTTTACTGTGAGGGTGACAGAGCATTGGAACAGGTTGCACAGGGAGGTTGTGGAGTCTCCTTCTCTGGAGATATTCAAAACCTACCTGGACGCGCTCCTGTGCAATATGTYCTAGGTGACCCTGCTTGAGCTGGGGTGTTGGACTAGATGATCTCCAGAGGCCCCTTCCAGTCTCAACCATTCTGTGGTCTCTGTAGGTGTAATCCTAAGATCTCACGAGMCTAGTGGGATTCAGTGCAGCTAAGCAATGTGCTGATACAAATCAATGGCTTTATCGTTTTACAGTCCAAAACTCAGCTCCATCTGTTTCTTTGAGCCCTGTGACTCTGGTCACTGAGAGCTAGGCTGGCTCCTAATAATTAGCCTGATTGGCTTAGTTTTCTGGCTGCTTGAGAAGAGTGTTTACACATTCACTGAGTCCTACTCATTGGAAAGTGACAATTTTGGATATATTTGGACTAACAAGGGCAAAATATAATGCCAGTTATGGCTTTTATCAGTGAAATCTACCTCGCTCTACCTCATGAACTAGACCATATGCAGTATCAATGCATTCAGTCAAAGAGTTTCCCACTGGGAATCTAATTATAATGCAGAAACAGAGCTGAGCAGCTCATAATAGTGTGTCAGTGCAAAATACGCGTCAGAAGCACATCAAGAGACAGAAAACAGCAAGAAARCACTATGTAAAGTTGTAGAAAAAACCCTTACACTGTACTGGTGGAGCTACCAAAGGGAGCTTTTTGGGCAGGGTCCCATTTTAAAAAGACAAAGGTTCCAATCTGTTCAGTTTTGCACACCAAGACACTATATTTTGGCTGATGGCTCACTGAAAATCAGTAACTTTCTGTTGTATTTTCTCGGTCAACACTGAGGCTAAACAATTGCTTAAGTAAGCAGTAAGCAGTGGAAGGATTGGTCCCCAGAAGGGCCCTGGGAGGAACTGTATCTTGACATGAATTGCACAGACTGATGTATGGTGTCAGAGTCTAGAGGCACAGATGTTTATAACACTGCCATGCACAAGGTGTCATTACTAGACTTTTTACTACAAAAATGCAGRAGTTACAGATTATTTGATAACTGAACCCTACAAAAAGCTCAGTGACCTTTAGAGGTTTGGATTTGGTCCAGCCCACCCTGCAAAGGAGATCTCTGTATACTTACCAGCTTGGACTTTCAAGTAAGGTAAGAAAGTTTTTCTGAACACAGTATTTAAGCAAATATCTCTTGCCCTTATTCAGATTATCAAAATGAGGAGAAAACACAAGGAACTGCTCTGAAATCCACTTCATTCACATGAAAGTCTATCCCAATGGTTAATAAAAGGGACTGTATAATACTTTCCAAAGCCTGAATGATATTCTGCAGAAAGAGAAAGGACTCTGAAACCATCAGGTCATACATATTCTGCTTTCCATTAGTTGATAAAAGAGTTGGTACAAAATAACTCCAAGTGCTTTAAGTAAAGCCAGCTAGCAGGGATATTCAACAGCATAAACTAGGTTTCAGGAATACTTCCTCAAGTAGTTCAGATTGCTGTGTTCATTTCCTTTATCTTGCTAAAAGTTGGAAGTTGTTATTCAAATACTACATTTGCAGACATTTCCATTTCTGAGAGCTTAGTTTGTATTGGCCTTTAGGAGCAGAGCCAAACAGAGAGTGCTTCTGGGATCTGAAATAAAAGCCCTAATGATAGGCTTGAACTTGGAGATGTTTCYGTTGAAGCCTTACCCCGCTTCAGAATCTGCTTTTAGTTTACCCTAGGCCACAAGGCAGTTATGTTGCTGTCTGTGGCAAACAACCTCACATTAATCATGTGAGATAAGACCAGCCCTGTCTTCTGCCCAGCTGCCGCTGTAACATTCATCTATCTTCCTTTTTTCCTTTGAAAGCAGCAATTCACCTTGGCTTTGAATCTTGAATTTCAATCAAGAGGAATATCTTCTTTTTTWACCTTTACAAATATTTTAATCTACTTCCCTTCAGACAGAAAGCTATATCTAGAATTACCACTAATGGGTTTCAATACATTGTTTTATGACTCAGTTGCTGACACTTTATTTCATGTGGGTTTTCATTTACCTACACTTCGTTTGTTTCAATTCTCAAAGACAAATTTATTAACAAATAAGAACTGGCAAAGCTGATGTAAGGAGCTCTGTTTAAAATATGTTTGTCAGCCAAAATGCATCTGTGATAAAATGTGCCTCTCTGTGAGTTTCGTAAAATATGCCTCTTGCAAAGCTTTTTTGCAGGAGCCATGCAATTATATGCTAATATGTATATGCACATATATATGTACCAAACAGGTACTAAGTACYCATGTATCACATATAGTAGTCAAGCAGAAATAAAATTTACGTTAACCAAATACATAGCTTTCGAAGGCTACAAATTGCTCCAGTGGCCAGAAAATAAAATGGAGACCCATATTCGACTAAAATTGGTTTGCTTTCTGATGTCCAGCTTTAAATATCTATGATCTTACTTTCAAGCAATCTACATATTTCTGTAATAATAAGACCCTGTAATTTCCAGTACCTTTGAGTACCTCTTACTTCTAAGGAGGGACTACTGTAGCAGGGATGAGAAGGTAGTAACACACCAATTTTCAATGTCTCATGGCAATTGGAAGCATTACTTTAGTATCTTTATTGTTTAAGCAGATAAAAACAAATGAAGTTACAGAAGGTAAACTCTTCACATGTCTGAAGTGTGACAGTCCTAATAATAGAACTATAAATTTCAGTTAAACTCAGTTAAGGGAATACACAGAGCTGGAAAGAAAAATCGGAGTGGGAAAGAAGGTGTTTTTGGAAAGGGGCTTTTGAAGGTTTTATATTCAAGAACAAAAATGAAATATCCCTTTCTTCTCTCAATGTGGGCAAAGGGGCTTTGCATGCCCACAGGGAACGAGTCCTCTCACTGTGAGGAATCTGAAACTTGCTCTAGCATCATCTGCTGAAATGGAGCAAAGCACTTTTCAAAAGTGATATGATTGAGTAACAAAAGTCARTTAGTAAAGGGTCTCTGAAATCCTTCAGGTGCTGCTTTGGGTGTGCAGCAAAATGGGGAAAGCCAAAATATCCAGCAATGAGTGRATATACTTCATATACTCAGGGCGTTATGGGTGGTGCTGGCACAGGATAGGGAACTGGTAGACACTAAACATTCCCCTGGACCCAGCTCCGTGGGGCCAACAAATGGCTATAGGGTTCCAGTAGCTGGATGCTATATGTATATACGGGGTCCAGGCTGTGTATGCGTCCCACTTACCGTTGTGACGCACAGCTTTGGCCTTCTCCTGAGAGCTGCCTAGCAGACTGCTCCTCTGCCCCGGCTATTGCAGATGCAGATCGTGGTTGTTGGCCTGTCCGTGCCAGCATAGGGTTGGCGCAGGCTGGGGTCTGAACGAAAGGCTGGAGCAAGCCCTAGTTTTCTCATTGCTCCGTCCCAGCACTCCTCAGTGTGGGCACCAGGTAAAGCTGGTCTTACACAGGCTCGAKCCTGAGCAGAGCACCCCTGGGGATCTCCCCATCCTTTCAGCACTCCTAAGACAGTCGTTTGGTGCCTTCAGCTGGAGACTCATAGCAAAGAGGGAAAAAAATCTGATTTCCCAGGAAATTGGCCATGGAGAATTTTTTTTTCCAGTTTCATAGAGACACAATACAGCTGCACTATTGATAGGGATATGAGGAACTGATTAATGACAAAATGGTAATTGTGGGCTGGTATTGAACATGCTGCAAACCATCCTCTTCTTCACTGAATTTTTATAGCTCTGAACTCTGCCTTCTCCTATAAAGCTGTTCCACTTCAAGTGTGTTCACCATGGGTTTATAATTAATCCTTCACCATGACACTTAGACCAAACTCTAAATGCATTCAGCACTTATGTACAAGGACCACGACATTAGGTAAGGGATGTGGYTATTAAAAATATAGAAAGCAGATATGCAAAGGTGTTGCTAAGGTGGCTGACGACTTTTATGCAAGAAAATATCACATTTTGTTTTTCAGAGTATTATTTGCAACAGGGGCAACTAGAAGCACTGATACTCAGCATACCTGGGGTGTTTCTTTAGCTCATTGCTGTCAAGTGATAACACAGCTATTTTCTTGGTGGAAGCAAAATGAAGTAAAATATGCTGGCATCTGAGTGGATAGTAAAGAATGGCAACAGTGACAAGCGRAGAGAGTGAGAGAATAGATCAGAGATGCTCCGGGCATTTCCTGCTTCGCAGATAGCCTTGGTCTCAGTAAGAAGGCTGTGCAACTGTGTGACCTACTTACTGATACAAAGCACACTCCAGGCTGGTCAGAGGTGGGATGCGTGACTGTGGTCTCCTCAACCTCCCTGGCAAATCTCTGCTTGAATGTTAGTTTCATTAGGTGAAAAACAAGCTGTAGGGGAAAAAAACTTTGAAAAAAAAAAAAGGAAAAAATAGAGTTTATTTTGGGAGGGAAGTCAAATAAGATTACATGACAAAGAGCTTCTAAGAGTCTTATACACCATGGGATCTTATTAAGCAGTACTGGTTCTGAGAGCCTGCTGGTATGCAAATTTAAAGAAGTGTTTAGGAGGAGTTGACAGGCTTGCAATTAGTCCTGCAGGACCAATGAAATGTCTGGAGATGTGTAGCACACCTTTGAAGAAATCCCACCAGGTTAATTCACTTCTGTTTTGTTTACAGAATACTTTGCCCTGCCTATCTGTCAGGRCTTACATGCAGTCCTCAACAAATATTCAGAGAAATAAAAAAATGTTGTGCCATCTTCTCCATGAGTAATCTTTTTTTTTTATCTCCTCTATTTATAAAGAAAAAGATCCGAGGTGCTTGTCTAGCAAAGATTATAATGCACATTATTTAATAGCTTACTACTTGAAAWTCCTGTTTTGTGCTGCTAGGAAAAACAGACAGTCATAATTTACTATTCAATACACTTTTCTAGTAAATGATTAAAGTTATGCTTTATGTTGGTTTTGTCTKCAATCAGACAGTTTTAAAGGCACTGCTGTTCAGAATTACCTTAGCAAATGGTTTGTGAAACCACATCAAGCTGTGAMAACTCAGCTGTGAGTTACTGTGATGCCCCAAAACTGCTCCAAAATAACTGTTTGTGCTGACTGAGACATGTGAGGAAGATGCATGTGCTACGACATATGGGAAAAACCTGATGTGACCTGTGATTATGGGAACAGGTCCTTGCACAGCCAGGTGCTTGAACACCTTCCCAAGGCAGTGCTAACTGAAGGCAAGTAGACTGGTGCTGCCTGTGAAGGACGTATGTTGGTCAGCAAAAGGGTCAGTTCTGCTCCCAAGAAGTCAATAACATTTTCACTGGTTTCTGTGAGGGCAACAGTACAGTCTTGAATAATAAAGTATTTTCAGATTATTGTATTGAACCTATCTTGAAAATATTTAAATTTAAAATGTATAAAGTAATTTTAAGCTATTTGTCTCCTCCTTAATGGATTTTTAAACATATTTGATAATTTTAGTAGGAAGAAGGCACTTATGCAAAATTTGAGTATGCACTTCTTGAACAATTAGTTGTACCCTCAAGGGATCATGGAAGATGACTCAGTCAGCTCAGATGTGATTTGTATTTGTCTAATACAACCTGTTCCTGTTCATACAATAGTTCTTCCATTAGATGCATTGCAGAAAGTGCATTTAAAAAAAAATCATAAAGGCAGAATTGAGATCATCCTGCAACATTACTTACAATGCGTACAATGTAGGCACTCACAAATGAACATCACATTAATTTCTTTACTTTGGTCTTTCGGTTACTGTAATACGAAATGATTCTCTACAGAAGAGARATATTCTATGCCCACAGCAATCCAAACATAGTTTTGCTAAACAACTTCATCAGAGTAGGAAAATTGTCATCTATGTGTGGACCTCCTTCCTTTCTTTGTCTCAGCAGATCAGGCAGCTGCTCAGCAAGCAGATAGGGAGAGCTGGGATTTTCAATAGCAAACTCTCCAAAACTGCTGTAAGAATTTAACACAGTTTTCTAGTGGCTCGAGATAGCACAGAGAGTTCCTTCTTAAAGGTTAATGACATGAATCACAGAATCACAGAATCAGTAAAGTTGGAAGGGACCTCTGGAGATCATCTAGTCCAACACCCCTGCTCAGCAGGGTCACCAAGAGCATGGTAGACAGGGTTGCATCCAGGCGGGCCTTGAAGATCTCCAGAGAAGGAGACTCCACAACCTCTCTGGGCAACCTGTGCCAGTGCTCCGTCACTCTCACAGGGAAGAAATTCCCCCTCACATTCAGGCAGAACTTCCTGTGCTTCAATTTCTGCCCATTGCCTCTTGTCCTGGGACATGGGACAACAAAAAGAGTTTGTCCCACATTGATAAGATCRCCCCTAAGTCTTTTCTTCCCCAGGCTAAACAGGCCCAGCTCTCGCAGCTGTTCCTAACAGGGCAGATTCTCCAGCCCTCTGATCATCTTGGTAGCCCTACGCTGGACTCTCTGCAGTAGCTCCATGTCTCTTTTGTAGTGGGGAGCCCAGAACTGGACACAGTACTTGAGATGAGGCCTCCCCATGGCTGAGTAGAGGGGCAGGATCACCTCCCTCCACTTGCTGGCAACACTTTTCCTAATGCACCCCGGGAGACCATTGGCCTTCCTGGCCACAAGGGCACATTGCTGGCTGATGGTCAACTTGTCATCCACCAGCACTCCCAGGTCCTTCTCTGCAGAGCTCCTTTCCAGCAGGTCAGCCCCCAGCTTGTACTGGTGCCTAGGGTTATTTTTCCCTAGGTGCAGGACTCTGCACTTGCCCTTGCTGAACTTCATGAGAGTCCCCTCCACCCAACTCTCCAGCCTGTCCAGGTCTCTCTGACTGGCAGCACAGCCCTCTGGTGTCTCAGCCACTCCTCCCAGTTTCGCATCGTCAGCAAACTTGCTGAGGAGGCACTCYGTCCCCTCATCCAGRTCATTGATGAAGAAGTTGAASAGGATGGGCCCCAGTACTRAGCYCAGGGGGACRCCACTAGCCACAGGSCTCCAACTAGACTCCACACCACTGACGACCCTCTGAGCTTTGCCGTTCAGTTAGTTCTCAATCCACCTCATATGCACGAGTTTAGATGGCTCTCAGAATACTTCCTATCTTCTGGGTAATGCTCTCACCACTATGCTCTTGGGTAACATGGAGAAAGCTTTGTTTTCTGGACAGAGTTCATGAGCATATTGTAGCACCATCAGTAGATGGAGAAGTACCTTGCCTGTAAATCCTAAACTCTGCCTAGTCACGTAGCTCYACCGAGAAGCTCTCAGTCTATCGCTTGTCTTATAAGTCARGTTAATAATTTATTCTTATGCTTTCCATTGTGGTTTGTCTACACTGGAGCTTTCCTATTGATGGATTGTGTGTTAAACAAGATGTTTRTTATCTTACAAAAGTTAGTGCTGGAATAACTTTATGCTTAATAAACAGTGAAATGTATTTTTAACCCATAAAATATGGATAGTCATCCCATAATTACCAAGTGAATATCTTCTTGTGAGAGATTCTGTCAAGATCATTTCGAAAGCCTGAAAAAGCTTGAAAGTCCTAGTAGAATAAAACATGATTTTGCTTTACAGCAGCTGGCTTGCCTCCATCATGGTTTGCCACCTGGTCAACTAAGTGTTATAATTAGCATTTTAACAAATGCRTGTTTCAGAAGCCTGTAATTGTCCTGCCACTCTTTCAAAAATCAATAAAATATTTGTTGCCCTTCCAACATCCTCATAGTGGCTGGTTATAATTAATGTTTTCATGTTTTTTTGTTAGCAATACAGCCACTTCATTATTAAAATCTTTCAAGCTTCTTGAGTGAATATCCTGTAAAGTCAGGTTGGTTACAATGGACTGCTTAATGTAGTTTATGGCTTTATGGGCAAACATAACAAAAGCACAGCTCTAATTAGAAAGCACTACTCAAACACCAAAACACTCCATGCACTGAGAAAAGTAAACATTTACTGCAGAATAGTCAGATAGAGGGACTGAATAGATCCAAATGAGAGATAAATGTGGCCTGGCTCATTGCATTGTCATTGCCTACCTCATGTATGAAGGGCTAGTGAATAGAAACATTAAATGTAATTAAATGAATCAGATTCCTGTGGTCCCTTGAGTCTTGTGCTTGTCAACACTCATTTAAAGAAGAAAATAATAGCTTATTTTCTGTTTTAAAAAAGTAATTTTTACTTTAAAAAGTAAAATTTACAGGGCTCATTTGGTGTTGTTTTTAAAAAGAGCAAGAAAGAATATGAAGCATTATAAGGATCAGTAGACCTATGAAGCAGCTTTTGTTCAATGAAAGACTAAATAGGCCGGAATCATCCATCTGAAAAGGCATGAGAGGGAATAGAAATCTGTCTAATTATGAATCATGCAGAAAGGGGGAATGGGGAGTGATCATTCTCTCATAACCAAAGTACTAAGAAATACACAGAAAACTCATCGAAGCATTTTCAAAACAGAGGAAAGTACTTTTTCCACAGCACWAATCTAAACTGCCACCCTTGCTGGTGTAAGCTGTGGAGAGACTGAAAGTATAAAAAGATTTAAAARGGATTTGTACAAATTCACAGAGGAAAGGTCCACTAATGGCTAATAAAAACAATGTTTTTCTAGCCTATGCATTACAAATRGGAGTTATGGTCTGATATCCCAAAGGCCGTATTTGAGGATAGRGTGCTTTGAGGTCAGCCTGCTCCAAAGTATAACTAGAAACGCCAGATAATCTGCTGTAGGGCAGGACTGAACCTGAATTTTTCAGTATCTTATATTTCAGAGGAATAATTTATGCCTTTCCCTCACTTGGCTTATTTCCAAGATCCTCAGACAGGGCACCATAACTCCACATGCCTCCACCTGGACAAAACAGTTCTATTTCCCAGTTCTGCTGAATGTGGGAGGGAGAAACTCCATTCCCTCCTGCCAGTTGTGCTCACAGAGCATTCAGGGAGGACTCGCGATCCAAACCTGTCCTCCCTCACAGCTTATGAAATATGTTCATCTTTTGTGAGATTCCTAATCAGCAGCTGGCAGAAGCCTGGTAGCCACCACACACACATACTTAACTGATCTACATTCTCTTCCTGGTGCAGGAAGGTCTAGGTCTCCCTAATGGGACCTTCATCTCCATTCTTTTTTGTTGTCTGCTAGGGCTATAGGACTAATTTCTTTCTGTGGGTGATCKCCGCAGATCATCCTCCATCCTCTTTAAAGGTCCCCCTCATTCCACAGTTCTCATGTTTCAGAGGGGCTGATGTCTGCCATAGCAGCCTACTTTGATCTTCTGGGGTCCTGCTCACTGTCACAGTTATTCATGAAGGTGAACTCCTAGTAGCAACTGTTTCTGCTGAACATAYGTTAAAAATGATGGCAGACCATCCCTAGCAATCTTCCTCAGYAGGAATTCACTTCAGACATCTTAGGCTCTTCCCATGTTTATGCCAGATTTTCTTTCAAACTAGGTGTTCAGATGACCTGTTATTTTATTTTATTTTTTTTTCCTTAACTTCATGCCATCCAGACTGAGATTCTGCAAACCYTGGATTCCAAGAAAGCTCTATCTTTTAGATCTCTAGGGCCAAACCTCTTAGACATACTCCAGAATTCATTTTGGTAGCCTTTCTAGGCTACATCTTACTTCCAGACATCCTCAGATGAGCTAGCAAGAACTACTGCGTCCTCAAATACTTTGGCAGTTCAGAGGTGTCCAGGAATCATGCTGGGTTTGGCAAAGCTGTGCCAAGCTTCCCTATAAGACTGCAAAGGTCTCCTTTCAGATTGCTAATACAGGAGCAGGCACTGCCTGTTATCATTCAGAGTATAAAGGTTATTCARATGGTCACCCAAAACCAGAAAAAGAAGTGAGAACAGTTCTTTGAATTGTAAAATTTATAAAGATTCCCTTTCCATTCTTTCATCCCTCTGTGYTTTTTAACACTATGAATTTTCTGGCTTTGCAGGTTGAAAGGAATGGGCACAGGGCACACTTTAGCCTCCATCTCTGGTTGATAGCAAATATTCTTGGACRTCTTTATGCAAACAGCAGCTCAGCACAGCTCTGGCCAATACAGTTTCAGGGCACCTTCTGTGTACCATCTACAGATATCTGTAGAGCAATATTGTTACTGATTCCTAGTCTGGCTGCACACATCCTATAAAACATGAATTTACATGTAAATTATCATTCAGACAATGGCAATAATTTTTAAGTGATATCTTCTCCTTAGGACTCTTGGTGACCTTTAATACATYGCAATTCATGCCATAATACAGTTTTAAAGCTAGTACTAAAATCACAGAAAACTGGCAGAAATGAGAGAAGCAGCTATGTGGGAATACAGTCAGTATTCCCTTCAGTCAGTACAGTGCTGCGATTATCTAAACACTGCTCTGAGCAACTTGTGGCTTGAAAGCTGAGGCTCTAAGTGGGAAGTATCTTGGTCTTGTCTATAATTTGCAGTGGTCCTGTCTAATTTTCACTTGCATATGGCAGAAACTCTAACTTTGTAGATCCTGCAAAGTCCCTTTAACGATGGAGCCATGTCATTTCTATGTGTTTCTTCTGTGTGAACTGATCCTTCATGTTTTACTCACCTCTTTGGGAGAGTCATGGCTCTTTCTCAAGAGAACAGTACTCAGCATTTTCATAAAATCACAGAATCACAGAGTAGCTGGGGTTGGAAGGGATCTCTGGAGACCATCTAGTCCAACCTCCCTGCTCAAACAGGGCCACCTACAGCATGCTGCCCAGGGCCATGTCCAGTTGGGTTTTGGATATTCTGAAGGGTGGAGGCTCCACAACTTGCCAGTGTGCAATCACYGTCACAGTAAAGCAGTGTTGTCTTAAGTTTAAACAGAATTTCCTGTATTTCAGTTTTGGCCCATTGCTTCTTGTCCTGTCCACTAAGARGACTCTGGCTCTGTCTTCTTTGTACTCTCCCATCAGATTAAATATCTGATAAATATAAACACTGAYAAGATCCCCACTGATAAGATCCCCTCTCTGAGAGATCTCTGAAGCTGCCAAGCACAGGTCCAGACCCAGTTTATTTTTACTTATTTTCCAAGTTCTTCTTAACCTTTCAAGATGACCCCATGCTCTTTCCTTACAACCTATTTACACTTTTTAAATAACTCCAGCAGTGCTAGACATTTGCTGCATAGTGAGAAWCCAGAGGGAAGAATTAGCATTAAGGGCGATATGTCAGACAATTCAGAGTTAACAGACTACTGATTTTTTAAAAAATAAGTATGTGTGTCCCAGCAGTTCCTGTCAGTGGCAGCCCAAAACCTCCGTGAGCCCCTGGCCTGCAGGGCTCATTCTACCTATTAACATCTCTAGGTCAGATTGTCTGCTGAGATGCCCCATTTCTATTCTCTTTGACGTTGGTGATGGGAACCAAACCAGCCACTTCACCATCCTTGCAGCCTTGCTGCCATTGCTGCATCTTCCAATAAAGCTGGAAGCTGCTGAACTACTCAAGCTCGTTGCTATGCTGGGATCCTGCACCCAGCAGCTTTCCACAGGATGGGTTATCTGTCGCCCATTCCCCCACAGGAAGCATCTCAGGCTATCTGCATCATTTACCTCAAATCACTGCTCAGCACATCTCTCCTCTCACCTCACTTCCCTGCTTGCTTTTGCCTCCAGCCACTCTTCCAGCATACCTAGCACTCCAGATCTGTACTTCAGTCTCCCAGGATTGTCAATGAATCACACTGTGCATTCCTTGCATTCCTCTCTCTCCAGTAGCAATTAATTGGCCAGTTACAGCTGTGATCTGCAGGTTTTACATCTTTTGTTCTGTGAAGGACAGTCTGCTTTCAATTAAAACTCAGTACCTAGCACAAGAATTTTGTTACTTTCTTCGTAGGGATGACATTGCTTGGAGGGTAGAGGAACATTGGAGGGACTCCCTGGCACTCCGGAAGGAAATGATTTCTTCTGGTCTGTGATTTCCRTGACACTCCTACCCCATTTCTTCCAGCACACAGGTGATCCATTCATAAACGTGCACACTTCTCTGTTTCGGTTATTTGCTGGTTGGACTGAGACTTCTCCATAACTGAACTTCTTTACAGGCACAAAGAATGGGAGAAAAGGGTTTGCTGGTAAAGGTGAGTACCTTAGGAGTTGGAGCAGATGGTTCAAGGCATCTAAACAGAATCAAAAAGCATACTGTTACAGTCAGACATCTCTCAATATTCACAAGAACCTACTTCCACAATGAAGAAGAAAATGTATTGCTTCAGTAATGATTGCCCAAGATAGGACTGACAGAGCAATTTACTCTTCAGAGCACTTCAGCAGCAGCCAATTAGCTAAATGGCAGCACCACTGCTAAGTGCAGAGTGCAGTAAAACCTGCAGAGAGGTCCCTAATTACTGCCCTCTTGAAAGGAGCCACTCTCTAGTGTTGTCTCTCCTGAGCTCCCTGTCAGCCKGCAGAGGATTTACTGATTGCTGATTGTAAGAGACAGGCGTTTTTCAGTTGGGCTGAGCAGAGAAAAGATTCTCACTGGAATTATTTAAAGAGATAATATAATTATGATTGGTTTTTAGTCAGCTCTCAGGGATATGACCTATGGGTGATAACTCTGAGAAGACAATCTTAAAGCTGTTAGAACTCRTAAGATATGAATATTGTCTTTCTGAGGGTCTTCTGACCTTCATAAAAAAGTCYCATTCTCCATTAAATTCTCCTGACTAGTGAAAAAAAAAGCTATTAACAGCAGATTTCCAGATAACCATGCTATAGTCTCCTCTCCSATCTGCAAATAAATAAAAACTCAAAATTCAGTGGCAGTCTCTATAGCGAGTGAGCCCAGAGAGAATTTATAAATCTGTGTGCTTTCACCCTACCTTTGTATGTTTTACATAGTGSTCACCATTAAGAGTCCTTATTTATAGGTAGCTGCTCCTCAGCATCCCACTACCACTGGAGTGGGAAATAATGGTGCAACATAAGTGAGCATGCAGTTGATTTACACTGTCCCATATAATGTTTTCAGATGTGCTTAATGCCTTTGTTTACCCTAATCGCAAGTCCTCTAATTAGCAAGGCTGAAATTCTCCAAAAGGATCCAGGCATTTAAGTTCAAGGCTTAAACTCCACAACTGCAACTATTTCTATCCAGAGTACTGAGGCASCCAGGTCCCCATTACCAAGAACAGCCAGAAGGTCCTCAGCTGTGCGGGTGCAGGGATGGTGCTGCCTTTTAGCCCTCCACTGGCCCTGCCAAACAGTGTTGGCTGCATCAGAGTTCTTAATTCATTCCAGTGATTCCAGAAAAGAACCAGGCAACTCTGTGAAGGGATCCCTGAAAGAAACATCTGCAACRAACACAACCATTCTTGTTAACAAACACAAGGTTTTGAACAGGAAAACATATGTGAGATTGTTAGTCTTAAGAAATCATTTGAATGAATGACTTGTGAATGACCAATATTGCCCATCAACACTTGTKACCAACAATACTCAATAAGCAAAGCTATTAATGCCTCCTGAGCTATAGTTGAGCTTGTCCCAACACGAGTTATTCCCCAAATCTACTTAGCATCATRTTCCTTACTAACATTTTGGTACATTACTAGCCAGGGAACAGACAGTTAACTGACTTGAAGCAAGAGCAGCAAGAGCTCCTTAAGGCCCCCATCTGGTCCTGCATTTCTTGCCATTCTCCTGGGCTTTGGGGAGCAGGTGCCAGATACAGCCATATGACCCTTCTGTGAAGATGGCATGCAGTGCCTGCCTGGCCCAGTGGCACTAGACCTAGCACATGAGTTCCTGCTACAAGGATCTTGGACGCACTTCAGTGTAAACAGACTGATTAGGCCTTCATCTGGAGGCTATCAAGACTACAATCCAATAAACATCCAATGCATCCCCCAAAACTAGTATGGCCCATCCCTTTAGTTTTTGACCATGRTCTTCAGTTGTATTGCAAAAGGAATTTCAGGAATAATTGTCAAGGATGGCTGAGAACTTCAGTCATAAYGTTGGCTATGAGAAGCTTTGACGTCTTATTTCAGCTTATTACATCTTTTCATTGCAACAGGCTGAAGTTTTCTCTCTCATAAAGATATTTATTTAAGTGCTTTTCAGTTAGACCTGAGTAATTCCATTTGCCTCCAAAACTAGAGGGTTTATAATTACTTGTACTTTATCTCTCCTGCAACTCAGGAGAAGCACATCTTTCACCTGAAGATGCCTCAATTGCACAGGCCAAAACAAGCCCTGGTCTGTCCTGCCAAAACCCACTCTGGGTTCAGGCAGCAAGTAAAGTCACAGAGATTAAGGCACTGAGCATGCAGTACTCTGAGCTTCTTTCTTTCTGRAATGATAGGACACTCGGCTGAGAGGAGAGAGGTGGGGATCCATGAGCTTTTAGTGTTTTATTTATTTTACTTTAAACTATCTAAGGAAATGTCCTGGATAATAGTATTAGACTCARTTCTGAAGAAAAAGAAATGGTAGTTTACTCCTACTCCATAGACCAGTGACTAGAATATTCAGCCTGAGCAAAGGTACATTTACCTGTACCATGTTCACAGAAGAGATTTGAATTCTCCCACCTCTGCAAGGTTCATACTCCTAAGTGAAAAGCTTAGGTAGCCACTAGCAGACACTCAGACACTATCAGGAGAAGACACTGGAAAAGTCCCACTCCACAATGTCCTGTAGTGTAGGAAGATTTCGGGGCATCTTCTTAGAAGGTAAACATGTTTAAATCACCTTATAGTAAAGATAGAAATGAAAGTAAATGTCTTTGTCCTGAGTGACTATATATGGTAAAGGCGAAATCTTACATTAGCCTCATGGATGGTGCCTACGGTAACCCTCCATGTTGATTGCTTTACTTTTAGAAATTGTAAATRGTGACTTGATATCACTATACAAATRCACAATAGCACTTACCAACCCACTCCATAACTGCTTTCACACAAAAAGAAAAAGGATCTTAATACTTTGTCCCTTGGCAACGAGCAATAGATGTTCCTACAAAGCTGCAGCTGTTTGATAAAAATACAACAGAAGCAGACTCAGACTAATTGAAGATACACAGTAATTTTTGATGTAGAAATTTTTTACTGTCTTTTTATTTTGACAATTAATAAACTGCTTACATTCCAGATTTTTATTATATTYATGATTCAAGTCTGTAAAATATTAATGATTTATTACTTTTTACTTCCTTTGCCTTTTTTGCTTCAGTTTTTACTGCTGAGGCCGGCCCTCAGGAATCCCAGACACTGGAGACAAGAGAGAAGGTCTGGAGAATGGAAGATTTTACCTTGTCAAGGAGGATTGGGTTAGAGATCTTCTAGGCAAACTTGACACCCATAAATCCATGGGCCCTGATGGGATGCACCCAGAGGGCTGAGGGAACTAGTGGATGTTGGTGCCAGACCACTCTCCATCATCTTTGAAAAGTCCTAGAGAACTGGAGAGGTGCCTGAGCACTGGAAGAAAGCCAATGTCACTCCAGTCTTCAAGAAGGGCAAGGAGGAGGACCCAAGCAACTATCGGCCAGTCAGCCTCACCTCTGTCCCTGGAAAGGTGATGGAACAGCTCGTTCTGGATGTCAGCTCCAGACATGTGGAGGAAAAGAGGGTGATCAAGAGTAGCCAGCATGGATTCACCAAGGGGAAATCCTGCTTCACCAATCTGATAGCCTTCTGTGATGGAATGACTGGCTGGGTAGATGAGGGGAGAGCAGCGGACGATGTGTACCTTGACTTCAGCAAGGCCTTTGACACTGTCTCCCATAACATCCTCCTAGAGAAGCTCAGGAAGTGTGGGTTAGATGAATGGACAGTGAGGTGGCTTGAGAACTGGCTGAAAGGCAGAGCTCAGAGGGTCGTTATCAGTGGTGTGGAGTCTAGTTGGAGGCCTGTAGCTAGCAGTGTCCCCCAGGGCTCAGTACTGGGGCCACTCTTGTTCAGCTTAACTCATTAGTGACCTGGATGAAGGAACAGAGCACCTCCTCAGCAAGTTTGCTGATGATCCCAAGCTGGGAGGAGTGGTTGACACACCTGAGGGCTGTGCTGCCATTCAGAGAGACCTCAACAAGCAGAGAGGAACATCATGAAGTTCAGCAAAGGCAAGTGCAGGGTCCTGCACCTAGGGAGGAAAACACCCCATACACTAGCTGGGGGCTGACCTGCTGGAAAGCAGCTCTGTGGAGAAGAATCTGAGAGTTCTGGTGGCAACAAGTTAACATGAGCCAGCAATGTGCCCTCGTGGCCAGGAAGGCCGATGATCTCCTAGGGTGCATTAGGAAGAGTGTTGCCGGCAGGTGGAGGGAGGTGATCCTGCCCCTCAGCTCAGCCCTGGTGAGGCCTCATCTGGAATACTGTGTCTGATTCTGGGCTCTCCAGTACAAGAGAGACATGGAACTACTGGAGTGAGTCCAGTGGAAGGCTGCTAAGACGATGAAGGGACTGGAGCATCTCTCCTCTGACGAAAGCTGCAAGAACTGGGTCTGTTTAGCCTGCAGAAGAGGAGACTGAAAGGGGATCTTATCAATGTGTGTAAGTATCCGAAGAGAGGATGTCAAGAGAATGAGGCCAGACTCTTCTCAGTGGCACCAAGTGATAGGACAATAGACAACAGGTACAAACTGAACCACAGAAAGTTACGTCTGAACATGAGGAAGAACTTGTTTACTGTGAGGGTGACAGAGCACTGGAACACGTTGCCCAGAGAGGTTGTGGAGTCTCCTCTAGAGATATTAAAAACTCACCTGGACGCGATCCTGTCTAACATGCTCTAGGTGACCCTGCTTGAGCAGTAGGGTTGGACTAGATGTTCTCTAGATCAACCTCAACCATTCTGTAATTCTGAGATTCCGTGTGATTCTTGGAGTTGCTCTGCATAAAAGTTCGCTCTTAAGCCTTCAGACTTAAACTAGCACTGGTATTTTAATCTACTAGAAATAGCTTAACACTTATTTTGCTTATCTTACAAAAAACAGTATGCCTACATATATTCCATAGAAAATGTTTCATGACACTCTGTGGATGTAATATCCTACTACTCTCCATAACTTGCCTTCCAAAACATTTCTTCCTTTTTTGATAGTAAATCCTTTTGGCCTCTGTACACAACTGAATTATGTCCACTTATCTTTCCATCTTTAAAGACATTATTTCTGAGGTATCTTTTTCCCTAGTGTTCAGGAGTAACCAGTCTACAGACACTCCACCAAAACTGTCCTATTCTTGCCATTTACATGCAGGTTCTAGTAAATCTGATGAGATCTCTTTGGCCAGCTTCAGCAGAGGCAGTACTGCCTCCTGACTCTAACAAACACACAGATGAAGAAATGGGAGTTAAGGAACTGAACRTAAGGACCTAGATGCAAAAACAGAGTTCACTTTTCTCTACCTCCTCTGGTCCCATGGGTCATTAGGTCCATAGGTCTTTTCCTTTAAACCACAGTCTGAGATTTGAAAAGTGGGAACTTTTTTTTTTTCTCAGTGGACAAATTAAATCATCAAGTASCTACTTCCATGCCAGTTATCACTGTATGAATAAAGCTAGTCCCTGTATGTACCCTACACAACATGAAACAAATTTAAATAGAAAAATTAGATACCTACAAACTAATATCACATCTATTTCTTTACTGAATTAAATGATTACTTAATGATATCATCCTTACTGTGATTGGTGAGGTGAATTTGTTCTACGTTGAACAAGGTACCTGTATAGCAATTCTTATTGCTATACAATATGAATTGTATAGGACTTTGAAAAGTCCTGGAGAACTGGAGAGGTGCCTGAGCACTGGAAGAAAGCCAATGTCACTCCAGTCTTCAAGAAGGGCAAGGAGGAGGACCCAAGCAACTATAGGCCAGTCAGCCTCACCTCCGTCCCTGGAAAGGTGAACCTTATTACCACAGGATCCTGTAAACAGTAGTCTTCATGAGTGTAATAGTGTCAAGAAAGCTAACCTCTTGCTATTTTCTGTGCCTTTTTTTTTTGTTTTGTTTTGCTTTGTTAATGATGTGGCATTACTGGCTTTGGAGGCACTTCACAGTAGCCCATTATGATAGTCCTTAGTTTTGGGGAATCTAATGGAAYGGAGCCTTGGGCCTCTGGCTATGACGTATTCTGATTCCTCCCTCCAGTCAAGCAGTCGTTAGAGCTAGTGTTGGAACACAGCTGTCCTGCACGAAAAGTTATGCAGATGGCAAGCTGTCTCTCATGTCTGTTCAATCTCCTTCTACAGCAGGAGATACGAAGTTCAGTTCTTTTGGGTTCTCCATGATTGAGCCCTTTGCAGATTCCAGGAAGAAAAACTGGATTCATAGCCATCATTATTCTATTGCACTCTATCATGGGGCTCAAATATCCTGTTACTCATCATTTACATGCCTGACTATAYTGAAGGCATCAGTATTCCAAGAATTTTTTTGGATGTTAAAAGCARATTAAACAACCAACCCAATATCCAGAAAATTCCATGAAAGAAATATCTTGTTAATACATGTTAATTTTCCATGTTATCAACACTAAACAGCCCATAATGRTTCCCAGATTTTTTTCATATCACAGTTGTAGAACTTCCTGGAAAATGGAACCCTGAGCAGTTCCATTTTAATTTGCCTGTTACAAAGATGACTTGTGAATTTCCTTTCTCTTGCTTTGCCTTAAATTATACCATTTACACGCCCATTGATTTTTATTAGAAACATTTATACTGTTGTCCAGGGCTGAGTTGAGCATGAACAGAATAATTTCATCATTAGGTTTCAGATAATAACAGCTTTGCTCTGCCTTCTAAAAGTAAATGTAATACAGAAAGTCTCGCAGCTTGTTTTCAGAAACTTTCTGCAAATCAAGGTTTCAAAATCTCATTTTTTGTCCATGGAATAAAAGGTCATTTCTGTCATGTTGCTGCTGGGGCTAGGGTTGTATATTATTAGTTATGTCTCTCAAGTTACATTGAGTTTTCAGGACAGAGAAAAGTCAATTATTGCTTCAATGTTTTCAAAACTATTAAGGCCAGAATCGGAAGTCTGCTTTAACTCTACTTTCCCTAATATCTACACATACRTCCAAAATTCCTGCAGTAAAAAAACAGGAATAATGGTAGCAGAAAAGATGGACTTTAAACAGCTACTGTATTGGTTGTGTCAGAAGAAAACATCTAAGGAAGCAAACAAGCAAGCAAGCAATGTAARACTGAGTCAATAGCTCCCAGCCTCTACATAAAGACGGAAGCACACAAGAGCAACACGGTATGGATCCCAAAATAATCAGCTTTGCCTGAGCTATTCTGCCTCCACAGAGCCCAAAGAGATGYGAAGTATCACCAGTTTTCAAGTTGGAAGTGTTTCAACTACATGACAAAACCTTTGGAGAACTTGATAATGATATATATTTGTGAGAGCATCAAGATTCCCAATCACATATGAGGACCCACTATAAAAACATTTTTCATTTGCACAAAACCAGAGACTAAAAAATTTATCTTATCTGGGGAAATACGCCAGGACAATGTATGGAAAAAAAATAAAATGCTTAAACTAGCTTTTAGCACCACTGACSTTAGAATATTATTCATCTGACAAAATTATGATATGGGTGCTTAAAGAACTCTGTACTGTTCGCAAAGAGGAAGAAGGCAMGAAACATTAAACAAGTACGTTTTTATTCAGCTTTCAGCTCTCACAGTTCTAAACAGCAAACACAGTTAATGATACATCCATGGTACCAGAGAACAAAGCCCTAGTATCAGCAAAATGTCTACTGTTTAAGGCACTGATAGTGGGAAGAAAGAAGAAAAAACATGACATGGATTACTCCTCTTTAATCAGTATTTGAATCTATTGTGAATATGTGCTTGCTATTCAAYGGCTTAAAATTCAACAARCTCCATTCACAAACAAACATTTATRTAAYTTCAGCTATTACTGAAAGAAGAATCAGTGACTCYCCTATTTAGATTTGAAACAARTATTGCATKACATTGGAATGGAATCAAATTCTAACCTACTGATAAAACAACACAAACCACAAATGACTTCAGCTGTATGGCTTTAAGACCCTGTATTTGGTTACAATATAGCAAGCAAAGTTAGATAACAGTATACAAATGTCATATACTGTTGTCTTAAAAGGAACAGTTTTACAGTATAAAAATTAGTTTAGAACATACTAAAGAGATTTTGTACAGTTTTACAAGACTGAATTACACAAAGAAARAATCAAGAACATTTTAAATATGAATCCCTCTTTACATGTTCTATGYATAAAATTACTCAACGATATAAATTAGGAATATTGCAAACTTTTTAAAGTTGGCATCCACATACTATGGAAATGCACACAGAAATACTGAAGTGTTAGTTCTTCAAAAATCCTTAACAGTTATATACGTACTTGCCAAACAGATACACAGTGACATAGGTTTCTAAAGGAGCCACAGTGACCTCTTATGGTCACTTGAAAAAAAAAATCTCAGTCCTTTACCTTTTTTAGATTTCGAATGTCACTTTCCTCACAGATGCTAATCCACTTCAAGGTACAGTGGTGCATGCTTGGTCCATCTATCCCATGAAACTATAGCATTTCTGTTTGAAATGAGTATTCAAGGAACATAGCCTTCAGTCTAGCTCCTAGTCACATCTCCTTTCTGAATTACCAAGAATCTGGTCCAGAATAGTTTAGAGAACTGTTTTCTGAAGTGAGAGCCATGAATGTTCAATATTAGGCAATGAAGAACTTCAGCTTTTCAAACAACGAGGAAGAAAATGTAAATTGATGATGTCTGACTCAAAGTTCAAAACTGAACATAGATAATGTTGTATGAGACATTTTAAAAAGAAATCAAGCTTAACAAAAGAAATTGAAAAATCAGTTAGGTGCCTTCTTCCATTGCTCTGAATCAATGTTTTGTTCCTGTTCGTTATAGTATCTTCTATGTCATAAACAGTGAACAATATGAGAAGAACACAAAGAAATCATAGTGACTGTCTCTCATCTGCAGTACATTAATCAAAAGTTAAATTCTCTGCTGCTTATAAATCCTCCCTGTTATATCCAGCTTTCTTTCCATGAAGGGAATTTTCTGTGTTTGGTGCCAGCCATGTGAAATATACCTTCACTGGATCAATATTCCAATGCTTGTGAAATGATACTGGAACTTGGTGAGAAAGGTAGTCTTTTGGATAGTCCATTGGCCGTGCCTAAGATAGAAGGATAAACCAAAAACAYAACTACTCAGTGCTGAAAAATGATTTTCAGAGCAAAGTATCACCACTCACTATCACAACACAAGTTGGGTAAGTAGAGATGATTGATAAAATATGTCACAGACAATACTCCATTATCTGAARGGAAAAAAAAGATTGTTGTGTATTTTTCCCCCCTGCCCCTCAGAGGCTGTGTCACAAGTATTTAAAGAGGTGGCTCCTAATTACATCTGATACCCGAAGTGCCACCTGTCTGTTTTTTGCAATATGYATTCATAGGGGAGTTGAAATATAAATGTATTGAAGCATTGTCATAATCCATGCTTTGAAAATATATTTATTTGCTTGATCATACATGCTCTGGAAAAAGATGAGGTACAGCAGCAGTATCTTGGCTACAATTATTAAACATTAGTCTASTTCATAGTATTTACAAGTCCAATTTTAAGTGTATACTTAAGAGAATGAAATATATTTTAAATACTACTGAAAATAACACTCTGACCTGATGGAAGAGTGGACTATGTGTTATCGGGATTCCTAAGCCACTGAAGCACATCCCAAGGACCATATCATCAGGAGCATCCATGCTATAACAGCGGCATTTACTAGCAAGCAGTTTCTGGACAGCTATTCTGCTGAAAACCATCCTGAAAAATAAAAGCAAATGAAAAATAAAAGACAACAACTAACAYAGCAGCCAGAAAGCTCTAAGTGATATCGCTAGGCTGAATATTGCTAAATGATAGAAAATTGCAAGATGAAATACAGCCCTCTGGTGCAACATATCTGACATTTCAGAATTTGACCATTACCRTTAGAAGCATTTTTTGAAATCTAAGTGCTTTATATAATGAAAATTAATTATGCTGTTAACAATYACATAGCTAGTCACCATGTTTACTGCAGCTAACTATTCCTAGATCTGTTCAGGACTTCTAAATGAAGGTTCTCCTCTATCTTACTCAAATATATTGTCTGGTTAGTTATCAYGTGCAATTAAACATGATCATGATCTTAAATTCAAGAGCTGAGGGAATACACTCTTGTCTAGTATTCTGTAGCCACCTCTTTTCTGAAGCTTGAAGGCATCACCCACCCAGTCCAATCAGAATATAGAGATTAGATTAGAGATYTGAATGTTGGGGGCAGCTGGGCCTGTTTAGCCTGGGGAAGAGAAGACTGAGGGGGGATCTTACCAATGTGTGCAAGTACCTGAGGGGAGGGTGTCAAGGGGAYRGGGACAAACTCTTYTCAGCTGTCCCRTGTGACAGGACAAGAGGCAATGGGAGAAAACTGAAGCACAGGAARTTCCACCTGAAGGTGAGGRGGAATTTCTTCCCTGTGAGAGTGAYGGAGCACTGGCACAGGTTGCCCAGAGAGGYTGTGSCGTCACCTTCTCTGMAGATCTTCAAGGCCCGCCTGGATGCAACCCTGTCTGCCATGCTCTAGGTGACCCTGCTTGAGCAGGGGTGTTGGACTAGATGATCTCCAGAGGTCCCTTCCARCCTTACTGATTCTATGATTCTATGATATGGTAATCTAGCYATTACAAATTAAACTGATGACATCAATACTCTGAAATCACTACACAGCTTCATAAACTCATTTACTACATGATAATCCTTCASTTGAAACCGGGACACAGCACAACTTTTATAAATACCAAAGCTAAGGGAAAAAAGACTGATCAAAGAATATTGTTAGATTAATATTGTAAAACCAGCACTGCAACTTTGAAGACAATTTACTGCAAATATCATTAAAAAAAGAAAGCACAAAGGAAAGTCATATTTCAGTATTCAGATCAAAAAGAGAGAGAATTAGCTASAGCCTTGAAAAAAAAGTTAGAACTAGTGACCAGCATGTGTTGTTACACACAATATATAATGTATATTGCACACCTTTGGGAAATACAATTGCTACTTTATTATCTGCACTGTGTCCTTTCAGCTAAATGGAATTCTTAACTTAAAACTAATTTTGAAGCAAGTTAAAATTAACTTTGAAGCAAGATGGAAGCAGATGTCTTTATCTGCTTAAACCTGAGAATGAAAATAATCACCCAAATTCCACATCTATAAAACAGAATAGAAACTAAGAGATAAACACTAAAAAAATTACAGAAATATACAACTGGTAACTGGCAAACATACCAGCAYAAAAGAAAGGTTTATTTCTTAACTCAAGTGTAAATGTTAGCTTAAAATACTTAAGATCTTGTGCAACTATGCGTAAGATAATGAGAAGACTAGTCAATTCGTCTTWATTTATTCATGGATGGATAAGAAAACTAATGAATTATTATAGTCATTACTTTTCATGTAGGAGGAGAGTAAGGATATTGAGATCAGGTAGTTCCAAAGCCATACCACTTGTTTTAGACACACAAGATAGATCAAAATGATCACTTTTATCCATACTTGGACAAAGACAGGAAACAGAGAAGTATTCTTATGACAAAATTTGTATCTCTAGGTATGTGTTGCTGGTTGCTTCTCCACCTTCACTGCAGATCAGAAGATTTTTTTAAGCAAATAGGCCAATTGTCTCCCCTTATCATACTTTGATTCACATTGAAAGGTGGTCTCTGACTATACAAAATGAACTTTCTCAGATGAAACAAAGCTGTGTGGTGTGCTTCAAGAGAGCTTGTGGTGTGCTTGCTACTGTTAAAAGGTACTCAGTCCACATGGTTGGCCAAGCCAAAGTAGGACCTCTGACACTTGCATAATTCAAATGCTGGATCCTCAGTAGCAACTGCTTTGTTCTACAAATCTGTTTCCATTGGACTGTACAACTTCTTACATTTGATTCTTAGACCATCACTACATTTTAATCATATTAGGAAACAACACTATTTCTCTTGCATCTTATTTGTATCTTAATTCAAAATATTTTCYATCAAAACAATGACTGAGTAATACAGATCTCGGTATTTAAAAAAGTTTTAAAAAATTACCCTCCTCCTCCAGTGATGTAACTATATCCTCCTGTTCCCAAGCCATAACCATAACGCTCTCCAAGAAATACTGGTTCATTTGGGTCATAGCAGCTGAGCAGTTTTCGGAGTCTGAAGATGCTATAATATGAAAGCATATTAATTTAAAAAAAATAGTTCACACAGACATGTATTTTTAAATAGATTTGAAAATCCTTACATTGCTAGCCTAAATGGCATTATAGTACACAACACAAAAATGAGGAGAAATTCAGAAATTCTACAAAAAAATAAAATAAATTAACATAAACTTACTATGAGAAATGATTTTTTTAATTTAGTCAAATGATGAATCAATTAGCTTATAATTATTTCTCAGAAGAAGCAGACAAGTTTCTCAGTAAAAGTGAGTTTCATCTCAAAGCATGCAATGATTTTTCCAACGAATGGTAAGAACTTTGCAAATGATTTTTTCTCCCCAGAAATTGAAAAACAAAAAGGCAGATTGAATTCTAAGAATCTTGTTTTATCTATAGTTACAGGCTCCTCCAAATTCTTCCCTTATGTGATTTAATCAAAATACTATCTTGAACAACTTCTCATGTTCTTGAATATGTGATCCTACTGGGTTGATTACTCTGCCTTATTTCTCTTACACTGCTGTGTCACAGAATACACATTCATTTATCTTAGTTAAGTGCCAACTTTGTTATACAGTCACCATCTTTGTTTTCACTGATCCAATCTTCTGACACAACAAATGTACCTGATCCATTTTTTTTAACAGTTTTTGATTCAGGTTTTTTAATTTGCTCTAAGTTCTCTTGACTGTCTTGCCTGAGAGGTAATTAACTGCATGTTGATGCATGTTCTGGCTAACCTTAACATAACYAAGCATTCATTCTTTGGTGAACAATGCTGCTTCACAGATTTTCTGAAATATTATGCCCTTTTAAAGAGTTCACTTCAAGGAACTCGATTAAAGCTAAAATTTGATTATTTTTCTATTTCTCTAGTATGGTTCACATTTTTGTGTTCATTTCTTGAAAGCAAYGACAAATATATATTCAATCTACTCTGAAGAGAGACTGAAAACTTTGTGAGTTTCTCCTCACAAAAAGTTATTTTTTATCTGAACATGGTCTCATTTTCTGAGAAAGGCAAGTCCCTAGACACAGTGCCAGATGGCTCTGAGAATCGACCCTAGCTTATGGAAYCCTTTTGGGGGCTCTTTTATGCAAGGAATACATGTTAGAATGTGTATTAACAAATGACTAAATAATCAGCTTGTATATGCTCCAAAGAAACACGAGACCTTCACATATTTGGACTACATGATTACATAATAACACTATATGCATAGTTTTTATCTAATTGTTCTTAATATCAGTCAAGGAATGCTGAAGGAAAAATGACAAATTTTCTTGATAGAAATCTGCATAACTAATAAAAAAGATGTACATTTTAAATACAGAATAGGAGGTGACTATTTCTAAGACTCCTATCRGGATGAACAGAGACACTGTGAAATATTGCAATTTATACCTTATCAATGTGTCATCATCCACAATGACTAACCAAGGAGTTCTGGAAGAGCTCTGATTCAAAAACCTTTCCAAAATGGCAAAAGTTTTCCCACAGTGACCTTAATGAAGATGAATAACAGAAAATATTCATTTAAATAAAAAGAGATTTTGTAATAAAGTTATACATGACCTAGAAATGTATTTTGCTGCACTCTGCAAAACGTTTTGGAAATGACTAGCAGAATATTGGAAGATGCAAGTTTAAATTACATCTTTCTTCATGCTGAACAGTGTTTGTAGAGACACTTCCAACACAAYCATTGTAGGAAGGATGTTGAACTATGGAAATTATTTAAATTAYGGAGACCTGGACATCAAGTTTTATTTCCAGCTATTTTATTAAGCTGCTGGACAGTTTTGGAAAACTGCTTCTCTTACTTTCACAAACTGTAAAAAGAAGAGACTACTATAGAAACATCTTTTGCAAAGTACCCTGAGATCTAAGAATGTGAAGTGATATTTAAGTATTGCTTATACAGATCCACCCACCCGCAGGATTTCACAATGCATCARATCAATATGGATCCAAGCAATGGATCAACCATATTCATAACTGTCAGCTCAGGTCCTGGTAAATTCCTCAAAGAAAAGATCTTAATATTTAACATAGAAACTATAAATAAGTTGAGAGGTAAAATATCCTTGATTAGAATGAGCAGGACAACAGAAACAAGAAGCTCCATTCAGACTTCTATAGATTTTTTTCTAAGGAAATGAAAATCCAACTGCAAATTTTTTCTTCATCTAAATAACAGACAATTATCTAAAGCAATTATCAATTTCAATGTAGCTATTACTAAATAAGCATTAAAAAATAAAGATGACACACTATATTTGAAGCTACTTCCAATTTAAATTATTTTTGAGAAAACATTGTATTTCTCTGCTTAAGAAATTAAGGAAATCTTGGCGTTGCTTATTTTGTGAAACCATGAACCTAATGCAGATTGATATACAAAAATTTACAAAATTASGACAAATATTTCTATACTGTACTCCATAATGAAAGATGGACATAAATAATATTACAACAGATTCAGCACAATTTATTTAGTTTAGAATACTAGTACCCCCCCACACCCAGGTCCCATCAGTTCCCCCAACAATGCTCAAAGGCCTGAAGCAGAAGATCCATCCCATCGTGTGACCAGAACTCCTGGGCATCTGTGACCAGAACTTCTGGACTTCTACAAATGACCCACGCAGGCATAGGAGGCCTGCTGCTTCCTGAAAACACTCACTGATTGCACGTGTGCTACACCACAGTTGTACAAACAGAAATCCTTGCCTATTCCTGCCTGCCCCTGATAAGCCCTTTGAAAAAAAAGGACACCTGGAAACAAGGCAAAGATCAGAACAATTGATCTAGTGGGTCAGATAAAGCTGACAAGCCACAGCTTGGACACCTCCAACAGAGAAGGTAATACGCTTGTAGACTCTACAGGCTTAGAGAAATAGATCAAATTTAAGAAAAAAATATTAAAAGGACATTAAAAAAATCTAACTGACTGAAGCCATCTTATCCGCAGACCTTCTTCTATCTGAAGGTGAAGCAAGTTACTACTTTAAACCTACTACATTGTCATAAAACAAAAATCTTTCAATGTTAGCATGTAGTTTTTATGCTTAAATAAGCCATACTGGATATAAACACAGAATATGCAAATATCATATGGCAAGCAGTTTATGATCAGTATCCAGCTGGCACTATCTGAGGTCTTCAGCCCTAAACTTATGACATACTGTTAGCATTAACAGATCTTATGAAAAACAGTTAGGAAGACAGCAGTAACACAATTTTTTCTCTCCTGGAGTAGGACCAGCATACCCTGCTTTTATACWTACAATATTCAGGTTTCTACTTAAAATAATAATAAAAAAATCTGTCTAAATAGGGAAATTATACTCTCCACACACTTCTTGAGTGCCAAAAGTATTCTTTCAGTTTTAACTGCAAGAATGTGTACTACAGAAATACAGAATTTCTAAATGCTATGCTGTACATGAAATATACATATTATCCTGAAAACTTACCAACTTTATACAGTAATTTATGCAAAATGGAGAACAGCCAGAAGCTCACCTCTGTCAGTATTAGGTACTCCTAAATCTATAGTAGGAATGGAGATTTCTGCATAATCACTGTAGTATTCAATAAGGGCAGCCTCTCTTTCCCAAGTCTGCTTTACAACTGGTACTGCAAAACAATCATCAATACTGTAAAGTAACTACTTGATTAAAATGTTTATGTCTTTGTTAACTGACATGTTCCTTCACGTGGTAATGAAAACGCTGTTTGAAATAAGAGAATCCTGATTATAAACATTCATTCTATTTTCTTCCTGACAATACTTAGAGAGAGGTCATTTTACATTTTTATGTACAGTCAGTCAGGACAGTTTCATATAGTGATAAATTTCTTTTAAAATATGACTATAATTTCATATTATATTGAAAACTGTGATGTTTACATGTATGCTAACCAAAGTACGAAATTATCAGTTTTATACTTCCTATGTTAGACTTTTTAGCATGTAACAGCATGAACACTAATTATTAGAGTTCAATCACTCTTTCAGTAGTGAAACTGTCTTATTTTAAAAACAGCACATCCAATAGTATGGCATAATATTTTTATTCCAAGAACAGTATTTGAAGGCAACTTCATGTTAATGTTCAAAAGTACCTACCTCTGGAAACACAGCTACAGAATGACATTTATAAATATCATGCAATCAATTTTTACCTAATGGAGACTCTATTCAAAGCAAGGACTGCTTAACACTTTTCTACAACAGTAATTCTTTTATCAGTTTGCCATTTGACATAAACATTTAAAACTGATCATAAAAAATTCTAATAATGATGCTGCAAACATAATTCTATCCTGAGGTGAGTAAATCATGATTAACACAAAAAAGCAGAATGGTGGGAGCACTTGCAGGATATTTGGAAAAGAAAAATCCAATTAAAACTTATAATCCTTTTCCCATTTTAAAAATTAAGTGCTCAAAACTTAGATCAGCAGCTACTTTGAAACATTTTGCATTCTGGTCTCACTATCTGCTTTATGTTCTCTGATACCATATAATAAGTCTTGTTAGTAGTATATTGTTCTTTGAATGATCACCAAAAAACTGTATGTTTTATACACATGTATTTCTGAATAATCCTCTATACACTCAAAAAACTACTGTATAAGAAGAGCAAATATTGATGTAACCTCCTTTTGTCAYTACATAACCCTGATCCACGTGAATATATAAGTCACAGGTTTTACCCCTTCCTGGATTCATCCTTCAATTATTCTTGTTTGACCAATAGTCAGTTTAACAAGACTAAAATGAACAGAAGTTAACTGTTAGACTAGAGTAATGCACTGATGCACTTATGAACATAGCTGCAGTATTTGGAAAAAATGATTCTACTCCTACAGCACTGTGCTGCTTCCAGAAGTTTTAGACACTTAAAACTGCGCTCTATTTTTTGTGCAAAATTTTGAAAGGAAATTATATACAAAAAATATATTAATACAACTTTAAAGTTGAGATTTGAAATGCAAAGTCAGGAATTTCACAATATATGAACTCCGCCTTCTGTGTACTAAGAAGTCACAATCACTACATCACACAACACTACATTATCATGCGTTAAGTGGCAGAGAATACCATCTATGTTTCTCATTTCAATTAGAAAAAAAATGCAGTAGGCAGGAAATTATTTTCTGATTTTATGGGAATGTTTTATTTCAAAAATGTGCTTGTTTCTCAAAAGAACAAAACCAGAACCTTTTTCAGAAACTAAGGATGCGATACAGAAGTGTCACAGACACTCAACACTTCCAACATTCAACTGCAACAGAAGAGAGGCTCCTGTAAGGCTCTTTTTCACCTTTCTCCAATCTATGACCTAAATCTCAGTACGATGTTTAACATAAATAACTACTTGCTATTATGGACTGTGCCTCTCAGTTTCAGTGGAGTTCCCTTTCTTTGCATATATGAAAAGAAAAAAGAAAAAAAAATATTAACTGAAGCAAAGACCCAAGTCTCAGCCTAGTTCAGTGGTCTAACCAGGGTGCTACTAGCTAAAGTGCTTTTCCTTCTGTTTTCCTTGCTTGTTTCTACTGTGTTATCATCCAGATTAATGTTTACTGTAAACAGAATCCCACAATAGTTTGCAATTTCTAGGTAACTCATATTTTCCAAAGCAGTAACAATTATTTGAAAGCTCCTGACCAGCTCTTACACATGCTGTCGAAGCATTTACCAATATGTATTTCTACTTTTGATCACAAGTTTTAATACCACACTAGAGAGATACTTATAGAAGGTCAACTCTGCATTCTTGAYTATGATTTAGTTGTCACTTCTAGAACGTTGATTCATATTTCTGTATAATCATATGAAGTATATGTAAGAAGGAGAGTTAAATCTATAGTAAATTCTTAAGCTTAGCTGTTCTTGCACATCAAATTCTAAGCCTTGATGTTGCACTAATGTAGTTTTTGGCATASAACAAAAGAAGACTTACCAGGTAAAAGGAGCTCTCTGAAGCTGACATCCATTAATCTTTCAAAATCTTGAGTAAGATTATTCTCCATTGCATAACACTGAAAGCTGTGAGGAAAGTTCAAGAATTTTCCTCAGTCTTCAACATGTGTTTCTTGAAGGATGGTTATGCTATCTTTTTAAAGCCGAATGTTCCTGACTTTTTGATAATCTTTAATAAAAACAGCTTAGTTGTTTATTTTGTTTGTAATTCTGAAGATTAGAAAATAAACATGGATCCAGAAAGACAAATTCTTCAGTGAACTCCAATTACAGGATAGTCGATTTTGTTTTGTCAAAAGCTACTTGCTAAACATATCCAAATGATTAGGTGATTAAAATACTGGAAATGAGCCTTCATCAAGTAGGCTAACGACATTAAGAAAAATAAGTTACATAAACCTTATTTGGAGAAAAAAACCAGYCAGCAAATAGTCTAAACTTATTTATTAATGACAAAATGATATAACCTATGCTTTTTTAAAGCATTAGTAAGGGGGAACTTAGTTAATAAAAGAGCTTTTAACTTCACCCTGTCTTCTGAAAAAAGGCATGGCAAAACCCACCACAAAATTTGATACAACTACTAGCCATTACTTAATTTGTTTTTTTTCTCTCCCCAACAATGATCATTTTAACTTAAGCTTATAAACAAAAACAGGCATAATGGCGACAATATTACATACCTAGATTATTCAAGAACCCAAAATGCAAGCAAAATCCTGGAAATAAATCAATTCCTGAATTTTCTTTTTTTAAAAAATGCCCAGAAGTAAATGAGAATGCACTGGCAGATGGCATCAAATAGATGGAGTATCCTCCATTAAATTAGTGGACTTGGAATTTTTCCCACCATGCTTCGTAAACACTGGTTCTAGCTCAACTTAGCTGACACTTACTATATATTAACTGAGGCAGGCAGCCTCCTCTGTGACTTTGTTTTCCCTACATCTGAGATGGAAGTTAGTATGCACTGCATGTATTTTGCTGGGCTGCATTAGTTGTGTGTATGTGTGTGTGTACATACATAAAGATACATACATACATGCATATTAAACATGTATGTATGCATGTATATTTTACCATGGATTCCATGATCATATTTTTTATGGTGACTATCATTACTTGTAGGACACAACAATTTCCGGATGAAACACACTGTAGTGAGACGCTCTTTGGAAGACTCTAGATCTGGGCCACATCTTGGACTCAACACAAAGTAAAATACTTGGCCAGATTTCTACAGAACAAAATTTCCCATTACAAGCATTACAGAACACCTATACACATCCGACTGCATAGGGTGACACTTTATAAAAGAAACACCACGGCTTAAACTACTCACTTCTTTTATGGGGAGAAGGGCAGAACAAAAGGAAGGAGGAGGAAAGATAGCTTTCAGTCTGCTCAAATTTCTGAACCAGCTCACCCTACAGCTGCACAAGTTTCATTGCTAGTACAAGGAATGGGACTCAATCACACAYCCGGGGCATACAGTGAAGGATATTAAGACAACAGCTCCAATTTAGATGAGTGTAAGCTAAGCTAACTCTAGGCATATTTTTAACTCAGGCATTCAGTTTCAATAGTTTTTTGCCAACCAGTCACTAATGATGAAACATCAACTTCACCATAACATTTTGTCTCGAGCATTTCAAACACTCCCAAACAACTTTGAAATAAATAAAAAAAAAAAAAAAAAAAAAAAAGAAAGAAGAAAAAGAAAAAAATCTACCTAAAGAATAACGCTGTTAGAATTCTGAAGCTTTCATCCTTCCCAGTGGATTTTGCAAATATTTATTTCCAAGAGCTACATGGCCAAATAATGCATCAGCTTGCTTTTTTTAAAAAATACTAATTTCCTACACTATATTGTATAGAGATACTTTCTTGAATAATCAAGAACTTACTTCTATCTCCATGGAATTTCTGACATGTTTTTACAGCAACAAATACATCTTCCTTTTTCACTGGCTCTCCCTACAGGAACAGAACAAAAATTAAGTTTGTAATTGCAGGCTCTATCTCTAACACTTTATTGGATATATATGGCCATACCTATAATAAAACAAAAAATATTTTTCAGTGTATAGCTTATCAAGTAGAATACTGTATTCAGTAATACAGTAGAAAGTATATTTTTGTCCCTTGAAAGTGTGTCACTAGTGGTTTCAAATTCCTGAAATAACATTACCGAAATACCTTTTCCACTGATGTAGGATTCTAACTTGAACTAAAACCTATATCATTAGGAAAAAAAAGGGCAGTAGAACTTGTATTAAGAATGATTTACCTGAAAAAAACATTTTCTTAACTTCTTTGTAATTAAAATAATCACTATGAGAACCTGGTGAACTGTATCACACTGGGTTACATACTAGAAACCTGCAAGCTTCCTCAACTCTACTGAAATTGTGTTTATTTTCTTTTTTGACACCTAGAATTTTGTTTTTCTCTAAACATGGCAGTCATTTTTTGGCCCCAAGTAACTGTTACTTGTGGCACCTTAAAGGTATTCACTTAGAGATAGAGATATGGGTTGTACTTTAATGCACTTAAATGTTATAATCCATTTTATCTTTAGATGCATCAAATTTTAGATCCCCATCTCTAGAACAAAATTATATATACCAGAATAATAAGGAGAAATACTTCAAAGATCATGGACTGCTCAAACTTTGTGGTAAAATCATACATGGTAGTTGTTTGCCAGCAAATACTATGTACCACAGAGGGTTGAAAGCAAAACAAAGGAAAACACCACCAGAAATAATTTTTTTGAGTTTGTTGAAAAACATTTTCTTAAGCTCTGAGGGYTTTTTAAGTCAAGTATTATGCATTTTAGTAAGAGTTTTACCTTTACTAAGCAAGTGGTACTTAAAATATGGTACTTACACAAAGTGGCAGAAAACTACTGAATGTTGTTGCACAATGATTAACTGTATATGTGTTCACATCATTTGTACAGAACTCAGGCACTGGAGTAAGATGTGGTCCCTCTCCTTTCTGCCAAATATATAGTGCGATCTATCAAAATGAAAAACAYATCAATGAGTAGAGTAATTGGATAAAAATTCCCATGGCAAGCACAGGAATCATCATATTACAGGATAAACTTAATAGGAAATATTTAAAAATACAGGATGCTGTAGAGGATTTGTGCCTTAGTTGATTAGCTTGCTGCATACCTTACTCCTCCACATTTCTAGAGCCAAAATCTAATTAAAGGATTAAAATTGGTTTCATATATTTAAGCATGTGAAAACAACTCTTCATTTGTAGAAGAAGGGATGAAATGAGTATTGGCATCTTTTTTTAATTAAAATAAAATCCTTATTTTGTTGCTCTTCAAAAATATTTTGATAATTTGGAATAGCTATTGCTATTTCTTCCTAGGTGGCAGACCCACTCTCTGGTGACAATTTTAAATCATTTAAAATCAATAAAGAAACTCAGAAGTTGTGAAACAGACTGATGGATAACATTGGAGATTCTTGTCCATTTTAAATCTTAAAAAACCCCAGCAAATATTTACAGGGAAAAGGGAAGAAGCAAAMCAGTGATGTCAAAAGACAACAAAAAAAGAACCTTTATATTTACCTTTACTTAATTCATAATAAAATTAATAATATTTCAATTTATATTTCACTACAGATCAGTAACACGACTTGCCCAACGTTTCCGTTACAGGCCTTTGTTATTGCTTATTGGCCAGACTGTTTTTAGTTAAGAATCRTCTGTGTCGGCTACCTACCTCAGACTAGTTAAGAAATAAACCTCATTTCATACAAAATTGTTCAGGCACTTAAAAAAACAAAATTAAGTTCTTAAAAATTTAAAAGGAAGAAAAGACTGTCTCAGTAAGTATGTGGTGGATTCAGGATTTCCCAGCTGCACTTTGGATTCTGAATCCTCAGTCTCTTTTCACATACTTCACATACTTCAAAGATGTGAAAGCACTTTCCTTTTCTATGAAAACTGTTTGAGTAWATGCTCAAGATGCAGATATGTATTTGAGGCTTGCTTCTGTTAACTCAGAAGTTACAGCTTCTACTTTTCAAAAGGGTGCCCAAACCAACAAACCAGATCCTACGGCACAGGGGCTCTCCATTCTTTCTCATGAAGCTGAGTTATTCTGTAAAAATTAAGATTCATGGAACCAACAAGATAGTATGGCAAAGAGGAGCCTGACTCTAGAGCACAGGGGACAGGGGTGTCCTCCAAGGGAGGAAAATCTATCTTGGGTTCTAGTTGTTGTTTCCAGTGCTACTTTTACATATTATCAATGACTCTTCCATGGAAAACAAATACTCCGCTGAAAATGGAACTTGAACCAGCACACACTAAAGACAATGAAAAAAGAAGTTTCTTTTTCACTGCTTTATGCCTACTTGGGAGTAGGAACTGGCAGGTTCAAACCTCTTCAGATTATGTAAGGGCCAGAATGCAGATCATACCCTTTGTAGAGAGTAGGTTTTCACTAAGCTATTATTAAAAGAGCAAGATATTTCCTCCCCCGATCCCCCCAGAGTTCAGAAAATACTTGGTGCAAACTAAGTGCATTATGTATTGTCTGGACATAGCTGGGAAGCCAAACCATTTACAGATTAAGCTAGAGATTAGTACCTGCTTGCCCATCTCATTCATATCAACCTCATCAAAAACCTCAACAACCTACACAGAGCCATTTCTGGGACCTAATGGGAACGCAACAGATGCCCGTTTATTTCAGGCACTGTCAGGGCTGGGAGGTAGGCCTGAGAATAGAATCATTTTCCTGAAACTTAAGCTCATAGCTTTGGTAGATTTTAGATGTCAAAGAGCTACCATACAGTCACATAATAGAATACAACCAGCTGATGGCATTTTTTAACAAGCTGCTGGTTGTAACTGAACTRTCAAAATTACACAGGCACTTTTAGCCCACCTCAATTGCAAAGTAGAACATATTTAGTTTAATTGCACTGAAAACAGTTTAAATTACTGTATTTTTCTTGTAATTGAGGGGGAACACAGATGACTGGGAGCTGTGCATGCAAACATGGTATTACTACTGCTGAGTTGATAGTGGTGTTCTTAGCTATTTGCAACTCAGCTGCAGGTTCCTGCTATACCACGATGRGTTTTGTAGTTTGCAAATAAATTCTAACTTCTCTTAGCCTTGCCATTGGTAAGTGGTGGTCTGTTTCTTTGTTGTTTTAGCAGTGCTTCTGAAGACACAAATGATCTTAGCTTTACAGGTGAGTTCAAAGAACTAATGGGGAAGAACACTCCATACAGAAGCAAATGCAGAAGCACATGAATGGCAATCAACCCTAACATCATTCACAGTGCTTGGAGCAGAGGGGAATATGGAAATGAGATGTTATAGACACTTGCAAGTGGTAAGGAGTAGACAGTAAGCATACATACATTCCCAAAGTTTTTACCTTATTGTCATATTCACCTTATGGCATGTAAACTGCTCTTGACCCTGCCTTGATTAGAAGGCTACATAACAGCAAAGGATGTGATTTTATAAAGAGCTTCTAGCAGATTTTAAGATCGTATTATCTCAAAACTCAGTTACTCAGAATGAAYATCTAACACATGAATCAACAAAAAAGCAACGCTCATGCTTCACAAAGACTATTTAACTGTAACTTAACATGAATAATTCATTATTGTTTCTGAAAGTTCATCATATGCTAAGAAAGCAGATTTCTCATAGAATAATCACACCTTCAACAGAAACCCTCAGTATAGTTCTGAAATACGGCAGCCTCACACTAATAGTGCCATTTTGGTGGCTGTAGAACAAGAGGATAGACAGTTCCTAAGATAACAGGAATAGCTTGACAATAAAAAGACATAAAATACATTAGTTTTTTGTTCATATCTAACAATAGGTAAACAAAAAATCAATTATCTACTTCTAGTTTTGAGTAACCATCAGTGTGAAGAGAATATGATGTATTACTTATATTTTAAAAATTCTAGAAGAAAATCTACAAATGAAAATCAGTATGGCAAAAACTTTTTATCATATTTGTAAGCTTGGTCTTCCAGATGGAAGGTCATATAAACATGAGGGATGTAAGAATTAGGGATTTGAAAAGCAGTACGAAAAAAAATGATAGAGCACAGTARAATACCAAGGACTAGAGGCACATGTTATTAGGGCTCTGTCAACCCAAGATATTTCTTAAGACATTTATCATCTTTTATAAATTTAAACATTACACACTGCCATTAAAGATCTCAGATTATATCCTTTGATTTGTTGTCATTCACGACTCATGCAAAAAGGGTGTAGCAAGATAAAAAAAGACTGAAGAAAGAGGAGATAATGACTTATAAAACAAATGAGGGAGAATGGTACTGTCTCCAGGGAGAGATGACAATAGATTGTGTAGAGAGAATAACTGCAGGGCTTGAAGTAAGTTAGCAACAGTAATGAATTTGAAATGGAACATAGGCAAGGAATTGCTAACAGAATATGAAGGAGGATAGAAGTCTTTTTTTGCCAGTCAAGTGATCAATTGGTCTTCATTAATCAACACAGCACACAAATTAAGAGCCTGCTAATGACATTTTTTGATGACACTACATTTAGAGGTTTTGTCAGCACTGAGGTAGACTGGAATACTGGAAATATATGAATGACTTCGAGATAACACAAGATGATAAATAGTGTGAAGTACAAGGTCTTGCATTTAGAAAAATGAACAACGGGAAAGTAAAACAGCTTGCTGGCTTGTTTCATGGAGCAAAATGAAGGCTGATGGATCCAATTGCCTTCTAGAAATACCTCAGGTGAGGAGGGAAAACTAAGTGAAAGAATACTGTTGGCACAAAGACAAATGCAYTTAAATAGACTACTGATTATATACTATAAGCACACTATAAATTTATGTGAAATGAGAAAGTTTGTAATCATTAAAGAATAAGGATCTGGAATATTTAAGTAAGGTTTTTAATATGGGTCAGAACCAGAATTTATAGCTGAATTTTAAGAGTTTTTAAAAAATGAAATAAAATCAAAATCATTCATAATTTCAGGCCAAAATCTAATAGCCTACCCCAGGCTCATCCTCCCCTTCCCTCTAGTTCTGATGTTCATTTTGGTGACACTACAAAACCCTAGGTTGCATGAGCATTTGGAGGCAGAAAAAAATATGTTTCAGAAAGGGTAGCACTGGACTTGCTTCAGATCCCCACTCCTTTTTTTAAAAGTTTCTTTAAATCAACTCCCTTATTCTCTGAAACATCCAGTAGCTGCCTTTTGGAACTGCTGCAAACCAGTGGCAATAAATAAATAAATAAATAAAAATCCAAACTTCATCATACAAGTTGCAGTATTAATTGTTCACACTGACACAACAGTCACAACAGTTAAGTTCCTCAAACCCATCATGTCTAGCTCTTATACATTAACTTAAAATATGAGTGTGGCTGTCTAGTATTTGAGATACCATTCATGTCAGTTTAAACTTCATGAGCTGGAAGCTCTTTCCCTCTCTATAGAACAAGCCTTAGAAGGTACCTCACTGTATACAATCATGTAATGTTAATACAAATGTAATTTTCTTCATGAATTGTTCTATGCTTATGGCATAATTTTGAAGCACCACARGTTAAAATATTCTAAAGGAAGGTAAAGAAATTAAACACAACACTGTATTCAAAATTTTTAACACCTAAAAGCATTGTTATTTCTTCTTTATGAAGATTCAAGTATACAGTTTTGAGAGAATTCTTCTTACTCACATCACAGGAATAACCCACTGCTTACCTCATGTTTTAAATCTATTGTGAAGTCTGACTTGAGTGGTTCACTTTTCAACTTGTTCGCAAGCCTACACAATAAAGACGATGAAACTTTCTTCAAAAAGCATGAACAAGGGAAACGTAAGATTGGCATCAACTGACCCTTTTTATATATAATTTTTATATATATATAATTTAKATAATTGAATAAACTTGAAATTCTTACATCTATGAATTATACAAAAATTTCCTAACAGTTTCTAAAATCAGCAATTCTTAACCACAGCTTTTGTGGCCATGATAAGAAATCTGTAGCTGATCAACAAAACCAAAAGTATTTTCCAAAAACATTTCATAGGTAGGCTGCATAGCAATCAGAGAAACACCGACCAACAGTAGACAACTGGCACAAAGGTTTATGGAAATGGTACTCTAGATAAAGAGCTACCTATAGATAATTTACAAAAATGTATCTGATATATTTTCTTGCACATTTAAAAAATATTTAAAAATACTTYGAGTGTCTTCTAATGCCATGCTCCTACCATATTACAAAATAAATCACTAGCAGTATGCAATAAGCATGATTATATTTTTGACAATCATCTTCAAAAAACTCACTTCCGTATTTATCGCCCCAAAAAGCAACTTGCATTTTTTTCATATCAAATTTTCTTGCATCTGAGCACAGTGTGATGATGATAATATTCATTTTCAGCACACATTTCAACACATTCTWCCTGCCCAAGAAGAAAGTTCTCATCTAGAGTGGATCAACAGTCTGGCATAACATTTTCAATAGATTAAAGGCAGCCGTGTGTTTGAAGCTGCATACTGATCAGCACCTCAAACTTCGGACAACATTCTCTTTTTGTGTATTCCAAAGCACAATATTTAGGCACCTTCAATTTATGAAAATACCAATTATTGCTACAACAAGATGCATTTAACTTCTGAAGTCTATGAACTTTTCAAATTTCATCTAAAAACTAAGCATCTAATCTGAGCTACATATCTCTGTTCTCTCTATAGGATGAGCACTTACAAAGGGCAATGCAGTCATCCTAAGATCCAGGAATAAATCTGCTGCCTAGTATTCCTCCTTCCTGGAGGAAATTACTTTTTTAAAATCACAAAGAGTATCAACAACTAGTTAACATGATGTTAACTTCTAGATATGCAGAGCTAATAAAAATAAATCGTACCTAAAGGGTACAGCAACGATAYAGAATTATATACGGAAATATATTTCTGTGTATGTGTATTAAAAAATTCTTAAGTGCTTATTTATGGTAATTATGATTGAATATGTGTCATAAGGAGGAAACAGAATTTTGTCAATAAAAAGTTTTTTCAGGGTAAATTTATAGTGCGAGTATAAATCTATGTAGACATACTCAGAGGTAGCTGCAAATTAGTAAGTATTTGCGCAGTATTTGAATGTCTTGCCACACACCTTAGATCCTCAAACCAAAGGCCTCAGCATGATAATATAAACGCAGCACGAGCAAGAGCTTAGTGTACAAAACCCATCTATGAAGTCAAATAAAATAATTGAGTGATCAGCCTGCACTGATGGAGTACACACCAAGTTGTGTGCCAGAGCAAGCTACAATTGCTGTTCAAAGATCAGTCAAAACTACAATTTGACTGCGTATCTACATGAGTGGTACTAAAATATTCAGCTGCACTGCAGGCGTACTTTCAACTTTTAAGGAAAACAGTAATCCCTAAAAAATCATAAATCATTAAAACAATACTGATTAGCATCGGGAAAAAAAGATACACATTCAGCACTCTTAATTACTCTCAATAAACAATTAAGTGATTAAAAATTCAACTCTTACTTGTTAACAAGTGGAATGCTAAGTGCCCAACCAGCTGCAAAATCTGGAAATTTAAAGACTGTAGGATTTTCAGCAAAGGCATAGTGGTGAATTATCGTAGATTCTTCATCATACAATGCTTTACCTAAAAACCACTCCTGTAAAAAACATAGAAAGCAATTTTATTCATCTATAGCATCCTCTTAGTGAAGATGACGATTTCATTCATGCTAAATAAAGCAAACCTGAAAACAAGAATAAGGGAAGCATAATATTCCAAATAAGACAGGTAAAAATTTTGCTTGATAAGAAATGAAACAAAAGGCAGTTCTCTAAATGTTCAGATGTATGTTGTATCTTCAGACTCCATCATTAGCCCTGCACTTCACTGGTGCAAAGAGCACTGAATAAATCAGAGATTATTGGCTACTGATTAGACAGAGCACTCAAAAGTACTGCACGTTTAGGGTTTGAATCTGTCTTGGATTTCCATCTGTTTAACCTACAGTTATTTTCCACTATGGAATCTGAAAAGCAAACACATTTTAAATAACTTGATCCTCTGAATCACCTTAATGGTCGTATTAAATATGTCAGGATTGGAGTTGCACTTTGCACTATGACAGTCATTCTGAAGACTGTGCTTTTTCTTTTTCTTTTCTAATAGTTTCTGAGCCCACCATTAAACCAGATTCAAAATTGTGGTAATTTTTTCTCACAAAATAGTCCCATTCATTACAGACACATTCAGACCAAACACTGCTACATCTCTTGTAATGTTTAGAACAGTCTCCATTTTCCAGGTCTTTTTAAAAATATTAATTGTTGGGCTTCTGCTCTCTTCCTTCACACTTCTGGCCATATTTGACTCTTCCCCTCCTTTCAGGGGGCAGCTCTCAGCAACAATGAAAAATACCTTCATGGCATTAACACAGCTCATGCACTTGCCATACCGTAAACAAACAATTTACACATTCAGCAGCAGATTCACCAGCTATTTATATGCTCCTTGTACATATTTTATTGTGATTAATGTGTGACAGCTTCTTATCATGCAGACTGCTGACATGATGAAATTAATTACAAGTGAGTTCATTCTTGTCTAACTCAACATCTTAAATTATATAACTGATGGACTATTACCTTATACAAGGAATTGGTTGTGCACTGTTATATTAAGATGATCATTACTCTATATAAAAGTAAAACATTTTATTTCCCTTTCAATGCAGGCTGGAACATAATTTGTTATTACTGTAGGATTTACATGTACTGCAAAGGAGGAAATAAAACTGACATGTAGACAGCATCCAAAACAAAAATTTCTATGAATTCTCAGGACATCAATTTGAAGTACGTGCTTCTGAAACAGAAATGATTGTATCTTCCAAAGGCCTGAAAATATTTAGTAGTCCATCTTGAAGACAGTATTTTTAAAAAATAAGATCTCTAAATTACTCTAGTTATCATTTTAGAAAAGAATTGTGTGGAAACATGACAAGGCAAGTGCCTGCAAAAGAAGTCAATATGCTAAACTGAGATCAAAAGTAGGGTTCGATACTTGATCAAGGTAACAATAAAGAGGAGAAGCACATTCTTGACAGGAGATTTTAGCTTCTTTTAGTCCAGGTAATGAAAGATGTCAGGCTGAGTGTCTTCAGAACATTTAGAATTCTAAATATTAACAGCTTATCATCTGCATTGACAAGTTTACCTTATCTTTTGGTGACTGGTTTTCGTTGTGTAAGTTTTTTGGTGGTCTTGCTTTTCCAGGAGGTAAAGATTTTACTTCTTTCTTACTACCAAGACAGTTCAGAAACAGAATGCAATAAATGCTCTCCTCTATTAGGAGAGAGCTAATGAATCATCCTGCCTGACGGTAATAAGAACTCATGGTGGACAGGAAAAAGACACAGAGCAGACTATATACATCCTTTTACTGCCGCTACAGCATTTTCAGGAGATCCACAAGAAGAGATCTTTTTATTCAGTTTTAATAGCTCTTCAACAGTTATACATGGCATTTTACTGCTTCGTGTTCATTACCTTGCTCACTCCCAGCTTCACATCAGGACTATATCCCCCTATTTTATGCTGTTTGAATATTTCTTTCCAAAAGCTGATGGCTGAACCATACAGGCAATGTTGTAACACAAAATTCTGGACAACAGAAATTGTTCCATAATTAAGAATTCCAAAGTTCTGTATTTATAGTTCTGTAGTTAAAAAGGATCTTAAATGAGCCCATGTTTCATCCCCACATCAAAAAAATTAAGCACATGCTAAAGCGAATTAAATATCTAAATTTTTATTTCACCTTAGACTTGTCAAATCTTCGAAGTGTTTCCAGAAGCTTTACAACTTGTATTCTTGTATCTTCTTCACAGAAGAAAATCCATGAGGAGTTCCTACCATAGGTAACAGAGAAGCTAAAAAAAAAAAAGAAATTAATATTTTACTACAAAACTGGCTTTTGAACAGAATCACAGATTCAGCCTCCACTCCCCCAAATATAAGCACTTGGAAATTCACAGACAAACAAAAACTTTTTCTGCTGAGAATTACATATCAGAGCACTACAGCAAACAGATGGAGATACTGCCTACATTCCTACCTAATTATATAGAATTAGTTATCCCAGAAAGAAAGGAATATAGATACATAAAAATATCAGCTCAGAAATACATAAGTACTATAGAAATAGGCACCTATAAAAGCAGAAATTATAGACAGCAGTTTAAGTTACCTTCCCCTCTGTACCTTAACCTTCTTCCATAGAGCCTCACTGTTGTACATTAACACTCATTGCAATAATCCTGAAACTGCCCAATGATAGGTTTTATTACAACTGTTTCACACTAACCACATCCTTGAACCAAATCTAAAAACTTCATGAAAACTTTCATTCATTGTCAACCTCAATACAATGATGGAGATCTTAACATTACACTTGATAGAAGTCTTCAAAAAATAAACATTCTCTCCAAGTTAATCTGTGCCCAAGAAATAAAAATCAAGAACTGTCCTAAGTGTACAGACCGTCTTAAAACTGGTGATACCTAAAGAACTGAGGAAAGCCATTCTACTGAAAACAGTTTTCATATGACTGTAACTTGCATCACAATTCCTGGTAACATCTACCACTGCAGAACTGGCTAATCACTTAATCTCACTCTCTTCTTCCTCTTCTGTCCACTGGAAAAAAAACTCTAAATAGTACAAGCCTCACAACAGTTATTTTTAATCTGCTCTATGTTTTCATTCTGCTCTTTTGCCAAAAATGGTGAACAAATCAGGAGACACAAGGAACTGGTTATTTCAGAATTCTCTTCAAGTTGGAAAACCATTGAGATTCTATTTCTGATTACTGAAGAAATTTCTTTTGCTTTGTGAAATGAACTAGCATCTATATTTTTGCTTCTGAGTTTTGCTATCTTGCAAGAGCTCTTTCTGTTAATCCTTATCATTGAGACACAAGTTAATTCAGAAGAGTAGCCATTCAGTCATTGAAAAAGGGGCTAAAAAAGAAAAACAAAGATGATTCTGATCTTCCAGTTTTTCAATTTACTTTTATTCTCATTTTGGGTTTTTTTTTTTTGCAACTTATATATATACATTTTATGGATAGGTACTACACAAGCATCATTTTCATGTTTCTGTTCACACAGAAAGTAGAACAAAAGAGTATGAAGATCCTCTCCTGTGACTGGTCTGGTACAAAAAATCCAAATCAAAACAAAAGAATCCTTTTGAGTAACTCTGTTTACATCAGAGGAAAAATAATATTAACTAAACTAAGCCTCAAGAAGCTGCAGAGCCTCTTGTCATTAATTTCAAATGCAAGTTTTAGGCAAAGGACAGCCTTCAGTACCAAGGAGCTTTACAACTTCCTGAAATGGGAATTTTTGTTTCTTGATGGTTTGTAATACAGTATGACGTAAATGCAGCAAGTCTCCCTTGGAACCATCTGCATAAGCTAAGACAAGACATCTGAAATTTGCTGTATTACCAGAGCATAATGAGATGGAAACTGGCCAAACAAGCTTACAAAAAGATGTTGAAACCTATACCTCTTCAATATGGAGGAGGACTACCTCGTAGGAATACTGTAAATAATATGATAAAAACTCCAGTTTTCATTATCTAGTAAAGATTATCAACTTTATTCAACCAAGTAAACTGAAGAATCAAAATTCATCAAAACTTTAGAGTGTGAGCAACTGGAAAAAAATATAAATGCTATTTCTTTTCTCTAGTTTACTTTTCTAATAACTTTAAAACACASAACTATGTAAAGGAGGTACATGTTATACTATTTCTTCTTTAGTTCTTCTAATATTTAAGATAGCTTTCTCTGATTTAATGAAATTTAACAGAAAATTGCTTTGGAAAACTCAAAAAGAGTAGAAAGTGAAAAGATAAAAGTTGCAACTCCCATCCAAAAATGTTTGCTTCTGAAAAAAAGTTCAAGTAATTCATATTTACCTTCTGGGTTACACAAAATGATGAAAACAACTGGTATTCAGCACACTTACTCTCTCATTAATGGCAATATGGTCCATGCACCTTCATGTCTGTCCATCTGATGAATAAGCAGAACCGTAGGTAATTCCTTTAAGAAAATAAAAATATTCAAATTAAACATGACTAAAATACATATTTTCTTTCTCAAGCACCAACTAGTTTAAAAACAAAATTACTCTGGAAAGACTCTTCAGTGTTTTCACTGGCAAATAGCCCTGCAAAACAGATTTAGGACGTTACAAATCGAGGCGACCTACAACTTAAGGAAAGTGTTTCTTCCAACTCATGGTTTCTAAATTATWGTTCAGACATAAAGCTAACATATTTTTAGTGAAGCATCCAGTATAGGTCCCATGTCATTTAAGATACATTTCACATTCTTATCAGATCATAAAACCTCATTATTTCAAAGAAAGCCTTGTAAATAATGTAGTATCTTCTACAAAGCAGCTGTGACAATCACATTACACAGAGGTTATGTAAGGGTTCTAAAACTCATTACTTTGCTAAGTCCAAGTCTGACCTGTCACACTAACATCATGACAAAAAGTCACAGGTTTAAGTAAAAATTAAGAGAAATAGTTCACATTTTTGCTTACTGAAAAACAAAGCAGCTTCCTACGAAGCAATTCTTTTCTATAGACTTCTTTGCTCCTTTTTCTCTTGAAACCTCTTTGATATGACAGACCAAGATGTCTAGCATGCAACTGATCATTATGGAGGAAGTACCCAAGAAATCACCCTTTAAACACAGCTTTCTGAAAACTCAAATCATGTAATTTTTTCTTTAGTTTATAAATATATATATGTATCTGTGTGTGTACAAACTTTATATAATTCTATATATATACTCTGTGTGTGTATATAGAGAAAGAGCGAGTGCATACTACAATGTAGTACATTGAAAATAAGTATGAATTATCTATAAAAGCACACTTTCTATATTTACTTTAGCTTTCAGCAAAGACTTAYGCTTTCTTAGTAGTGCAATGACCTAAACCAAAAGATTTGGACACGTGGGAAGTAGTTGTGATCCTAATCATGCTGCCAGAGGAGAGCCTCCCCTATCACCTTACAGACTGAGGAGGGTTGCTGCCTACCAGGGTATGGGACTCATTATGGGATTCAGCAGAAGAGCATTTGGGGATTGTGCAAGACTTAATGTAGGATGTTTAGTGGAAGAACCAAAGGCAGGGAAGGAAATGCACCAAGGTGGGTTGGAGAGGAATCAGCATAGGTAAGCATGGAGAAGAGGTGATAAAAGGTTGCTTGTACTGTTGGGCAGTACATTTGTCTGGACATGCTCTGCACCTCGTCACTGCAGTCTCTCCTCTCCTCTCATTAAACTCCATTTCTACCTTTTTTCTTGGATGAGGGGGCTCTGTGTATGTTTGTTTGAAGATCTAAGTGCCAGCACTTGAGCAGGACCACAAATCATGGGGCCCATGTGGCTGCAGTGCTAGCAGCCGGAGAGAGCAGCTATGCACGTGCACGTGTTGTGTGGGGCATATGTCAGTGTATGTGATTGCTAGTGATCATCAGGCTGGACTATCCATGAGCAGGAGAACAGAGCCTTGGGAGCCAGGGATCAGAATGGCCATAAGTCTGGGCTGAACACTGCAGAGACTAAGGGATCTGACATTTGGCAACTGGAAGGATCAGAAGGTCCCAGTCTGCTACTGGAGACACTCGGGGGTCCAAGGATTTGCTACTGCTAAGGTTACAAGTCTCATTTGCACATGTGTACCTGCGCATGGGCTAACTGGGAAGCCGGAGGATCTAGGGGCCAGCAACTGGATAGCCTGAGCATCTAAAACCAGCTACTGGAAGGATCCATGGTGTGTGTGCATGCAGGTRTACACAAGGAGGTCTGAGGACCAGCAACTGAAGTGGAGCTGCAGGCCTTGCATGCCTGAGTGGCAGCAACCACAGAGACTAGGGGATCCAGAGACACCTACTGCATAAACCAAGCATCTAAGGCCAGCTACTGTGGGCCTCAATATTGTACATATGTATATAATAAATACACTTCTTCCACAAATGGGCTTTCATCTTGAACAGGCAGAGAGGGGAAACAAGATGAGACCACTGGTGCTGTATGCGCTTGTGTGAGTGCTGTGGTTTGTGTGTGTGTTGATCTGTATTGTCAGTCATGTACATATATACATGCATTGTGCATATGTGCGTAAGTGTGCCTTTTGGCAATACCTGCTCAACCTCACTTTGGGCTAGACAGTGGGGAACAAGGAGCTGCAGCAGCCTCCCTCTATCGGCTACTAGATTACACATCTCCCAAGAAAAACAATGTTCCCAACCCTCATGGTCTTTCAAAATCACAATTCTTTTCTACTCTTAGCATGCATAAGCCAAACATTTCTACTTGATCAATGATTCTAATGAATATGAGATCACATTAATAAAAAAATAGCATTTAAACACAATTTCTTCTGTAAATATAGAGTCCACACTTCCTTCTGACTCCACTAAGACTAATTTAACTTCTTTTTTAAGGGCAGCTAAGCACAGCAACTAGAAATACATACAAACTCCAGACTTCATATACTAAAGAAAATACTTCCATCACACTAAAGAATAACCTTGTCTCTCTGGAGTGAGATAACTGTATTMAAAAATAATGATCAACTTTTTTTTTTTTTAATGTTATATTACTGTGAATGACAAATTAAAAAGAAACTATGCCAAAACTCTGATTTGGAACAGGATGCCTCTTCACTATCAGTTGCTCTGATTTATGGTTCTAGTTCGAGCCAATTTAAGAAATTCATTTCTGGCTACAGTTACAATTTATTGCAATTAGATGCAAACCAAAATAGTCCAGAGCTTTTTAGTGGAAGTGGCAAATCTTAGTAATAGCATGATCAAAGTATGGTATTTCACTATAATATAACTACATTCTATGGGGGAAAAAAAACATAAAAATGTGTTCTCTAACAGGGTTGCAGATAGGAAGGTAAAAAGACGRCTATCTGTCTTTACAAGCATACAACCCCAAAGTTAAAATGGTATTTCTATGTGGTCACATATTTCACATAGAGCAGAAACAAAGAAATTCGTAACTATGTATTTAGAGTTTATATTACTATAAAGGCTGATATATTCATTTTAGATACAAGCAATACCTATACATGTAAAACACATGAAGTAAATTAATTCATTTTAAGTAGCTATACCATATACTCCATAATCTGCTCTTAACCAAAAGTCTTTCCTTTTTGAAGGTCAAAGAAATAATGACTCAGAAAAAGAACTCTTTCTTGAACYAATGTTATATCTTTGCGAGGTATGCCTATCTGTGGCATTTCTTGTAAGTCAATTCTCATCTCTCTCCAAATCTCTCTAACAAGAATACGTATCTTACATATTCCTCTCCTTTTAGTCATCTCTAAAAATGTGTCAATTCTGATTAATAAATTATTTAGAAAAATAAGACTCTACAGGCAAAATCATAGAATCAGGAAGGTTGGAAGGGACCTCTGGAGATCATCTAGYCCAACCTCCCCGCTCRGCAGGGTCACCTAGAGCATGGCAGACAGGGTTGCATCCAGGCGGGACTTGAAGATCTCCAGASAAGGWGATGCCACARCCTCTCTGGGCAACCTGTGCCAGTGCTCCGTCACTCTCACAGGGAAGAAATTCCCCCTCATATTCAGGCAGAACTTCCTGTGCTTCAGTTTCTGCCCATTGCCTCTTGTCCTGTCACACGGGACAACTGAAAAGAGTTTGGCCTCGTCCCCTTGACACCCTCCCTTCAGGTATTTGTACACATTGATAAGATCCCCCCTCAGTCTTCTCTTCCCCAGGCTGAAGAGGCCCAGCTCTCACAGCTGTTCCTCATAGGGCAGGTGCTCCAGCCCTCTGATCATCTTTGCAGTCCTACGCTGGACTCTCGCCAGTAGCTCCGTATGTCTCTTGTAGTGGGGAGCCCAGAACTGGACACAGTACTTGAGATGAGGCCTCAGCAGGGCTGAGCAGAGGGGCAGGATCACCTCCCTCGACCTGCTGGCACTCTCTTTATTCTCTGTTCTRTTCTTTTGAGAATTAATGATCACCAACATCCCCAAGTAAGTCCTATTTTGTAGTAAGACAAAAAAAAGATGTGGAAAAATCAGGAGAAGGTTTGAGCATTTGCACTGTTATAATAAATGCTACGGAATATGTGTATAACAAGGCAGTAGCCTAGAACAAAAACAATATACTGCACTAAATCGGCATATGTTTATCACTTGTGTGCATAAAAAAGTCACTATCTTCACAGCTCACTATGCAAGAATGATAAATAAAAGCAATCATACAGAGGACAAACACGTGACAGTACACAGCTATTACTCACGCAAGTATTAACAGTGAACCATAATTATATTATCAATTGATCTAAGATTTCCTTTTCTAAGATATTTAGAAAAGCTGTTCAAATAAARCATGTTTTGTGTTCTGTTGATTCTTTTATTATTACCAAATTACCTTTTCAAAATCTACGAAGTCTATTCTAACATCAGACGGTTTGCAAATACCATGTGTGTCATGCATACAAAAGGAGGACTGTTTACTTCTGTCCTCTGCTGTTCTCTCTCTTTAATGGAGTCTGTAGAATTAATATAAGCTCATTAACCTTCAATTTTCTTGTAATATTTGARAAAATTCTCAGCCTCACAGAAAGTTTTAAGTATTTCCACTCCTTAGTACATTCATCTGTTCGCCAGAAGTCTGGGGCATCTTTCACTGACAGTGGTTCAGTGACTTGATATATATCAAGTGCCAGCTCAAAATGTTAAGACTAAGCATGCCTAGAAAAACAGAAAGCAAGGCAACAAATGTATTGACAGACACATAAAAGAGAGCTCTTTTATTTAGTTTCCTGTAGTCATCTCCCTAGCACAAGAGAAAAGCAAGAAGGCAAAAGGCAAGAAGCCTGATAAATGTACTTCAAATACTAATACACAAGCCTGCAGGATGTAGGAGATGCAAAYAAAAACATCAGCTCTTGATTTTAAGAGTTAATTTCTGATGATTTTGCAATTCTGGGAGTTCATCACTTCATCTATACTTGAGAGCAGTGAATATGGCGCTCTATTCAGTGAGAACTTAGCAATTCTGACACAGGAACCCACGCAGCAGCCAAAAGGAGGAAACAGAACTTCAGATCAGTTTCTCTTATTCATTCTTTACTAATAAAGACATACCTCAGAAAGATGGCTTTGTTCTCTGAGGTATACACTGTATGCTGTAGAAGAGGCTGAGARAGGCACCTGTGCTCAAGTCACGTGAATTGCCAATTTCATTTATATATTTTGCCCTGACATAAGAAGTCATCTCTGCAAAGTCAGCTATAGCATTTCTCAGGATCACAGTCTTTGATTAAACTGATATCATCTGTACTTCAAGAGCGTACAGCTTCATTTTAAGGTACAGAATATATATATATATATATATACACACACACACACACACACACAAATAGATATATTGTGCATATCTTCCAATGAAGCAAAAGACTAAAAATGTATCTTTTATTAATAACAGAAGTGAAAAAAATTGAGTGGATTTCAGATATACTGAAATATACTGGACAGAAATACAAAAATTACTACAGCTTTTCACACTTACCACTGCTTAYATAGGAGGCTTTCAAATTCTTAAATTTCTGATTTAATTATATTTAATCATAAACTTCATGATTAAGTTTTAGCAATTTAATTTTCATAAATTATGAATCACAATTTCACTTTAAAAGAAACAGCATTCATTTTATATGTGTAAGGCAGCATATACAAGAACACATTTGAAACAAGATATATATCCTTTAGTCAAAGATAAGGTTCTATCTTTTCATTAACTACTGCTGATATAGACCTATATTCACCCAGCATTTTATTTTCTGTCTAAAAGTCTCATGAAGACTGGAAAAATCTACTCAGTTTATTAGTATGAATGCGATCAACTTAGTTAATTCAACATAATGTCTTTATAGCACTCTAACAGAGGTGCTAATTTGTACATTAAATTCAAGTTATAAATAATRCATAACCAATCCTTTCTTATGAGGAACGGCTGCAAGAGCTGGGCCTATTTAGCCTGGAGAAGACTGAGATGGGATTTTATCAATGTCTACAAATGTCTGAAGGGAGGGTGTCAAGAGGATGGTTCAGATTCTTCTCAGTGGTGCCCAGTGACAAGACAAGAGGCAACGGGCAAAAACTGAACCACAGGAAGTTCCATCTGAATATGAGGAAGAACTTCTTTATAGTGAGGGTGGACAGAGCACTGGAATAGGTTGTCCAGAAAGGCTGTGGAGTCTTTCTCCAGAGATAGTCAAAACCTGCCTGGATGCAATCCTGTGCAACATGCTGTAGGCGACCCTGCTTGAGCAGTGGGGTTGGACTAGATGATCTCCAGAGGTCCCTTTCAACCTCAACCACTCTATGAAGATACATTGTAATCTTCCAGGAGTGCTTAATTTAGAAAATATGTGAACAACATTTTTAATAGAAAATTAACACTTACCAAAATGGCTAGATTTAAATGTGTAATACTCATTTCCTCTATTTATCCACTTAATGCATCAGCTACATGCTTCTCGATCATACAAGCAATACAAAACACAGATACGGTCTTTGTCCAGATGCAGACATTTCTTTCCTTTTGCATTCTCTTCATTAACATCCTGTTTTCAGATGAGTGTCTTTCCATGAGACCACTCCCTGCCTCTACCCCCTAAAGGTACCAAGTACAACATTTTGTTGATGTTGACATTACACACAATCTGCTAAAAACTAGATAATCAAAGGCATAGGAGGGCAACCTCAAATTCAAGTTTTCTTATTATCAGACTTGGTCTATTATCCAAAACAACACAGAAATGAGAGCTATCTACAATGTCATCATGGATCATCTTAATTCTGCAAGTTGCGACCATTCTTCAGAAGCAGTAAGAGATTTCAGCAGACCCAAGTTTTCCCAAGATGTGACCCACAGATCCACTTTTCTGCAGACTAACGCCAATACAGTTATCACGTATTTGACTAGGGAAAGCAGCAGTCTAGCTAGTCACAGTAAATCAGTACATTCATCAGTTTAGAATTATCCAACTTCTACAATTTCTTCTAATCTACTAATGCCTATTATGGACAGACGATGATAACATTCATCTTCTAGCATTACAGTATCTATAAAGGTTACAATTCCAAGTACAAAGGAGCTAAGGGGCTAGAAACTGATTTTGCTGATAATAAATTCTAGTTATTACCAAAAGGATTTTGGAAGAGGTACCCCTGTTGAACATGAGAAACCAGGATCAGACAGTCAGAGATCAAATGATTAAAACAACAACAACGAAAAAGGACAAGGGACCAGCTGGAGRAAAAGATAAGCACAAGTCAGTCAAAACTACGAAGTCCTGCAAGATGATCTTTCCAGACAGGTCTGAAATATGTTTTCAAAAGCAAATAGCAATTTCACATATCTTTCCTGAAACATTTCAGAAAGCTTGATTTTCAGAACTGAGACTTTATCCTTCAAAAGATCAGAGTTTAGATACATTTTAGAGGTTGAGCACCCAGATATTCAATTCCAAAAACTGCCAGTTGCTTTTTGAAATGCAACTCCTAAAAAGAAATTAAGCACTATGAAAACACTATGGACTCAACAGGAAAGAAAATAATGAAGAATAGAAGCAATTCTACCATATGTCAGAAAAGAAGATATTCAATCCACCCAACTGCTGGAATTTAATTGCATGAATTGGTTTCCTCCACAGCCTTCGAAAATAAAATGGTTCCTCTAGACAGTAATCCAGAGAACCTCTTCTCTTTCCACCAACTATAGCGATAACCTGGTTGGTTGTCTTCAGTGACTAAAGCTGAGTAGTTTAATATTTCATATAAATTAAGGATATAAACAATTGCTCACTAGTAGAAAACAGCACAGCTTGCTATCCGACAGAAGAAAATCCTTGATTGAAAATTAATTTGTATTGAAGAAAAAAAAGTTATTTGCCACTAATCACAAGTGAGATAAAATATTATATAGTAGGTGTATTCCATAATTGAGAATACCGAGGCACAAATCAGCAGTAGCAAAACCAACTGACAAACCTCCAATAAGAAAGTCATCTTTGTAGAGACCTGAATAAGCATTTCAATCAAAGAATGCCCTGACTTAAAAAA